>NW_004567110.1:25919871-25942057 GCF_000260355.1 Condylura cristata
GGCCGCGGCCAGGAGGGGAAGCTCGGGCGCCTGCCAGGCCCTGCAGGTGGCCGGGTCGCAGGCCGGCCGCGGGAGTGGAGCGGTAACCTTACCCCCCTGGCCACAGCGGCGGGCTGGTTTCTCGAAGCCGGGGCTCCCGGTGGCCCAGCGCACGGGGTTTCGGGCAGCCGCGGCCTCCAGGAGGCGCGTCTCGGGCCGGGGGCTGTGAGGAGTGGCGGGTAGGTGGGGGCTGTTTGGCCCTGGGTGGCAGGAAGGAGGAGGGGGCTTTCCGAGGCGGGAGAGGCGGGTTTGGAAAGGAAGGTGCGCGGGGCAGCAGCTGGGATCAGCGAAGTGGTGGGTGAAACAGACCTCACTCCCGGCGCTTTCATCGCTCACCTCCCCAAAAGGATGTCCTCTAAGGCTGGGGTCAGGATGTTGATCACTGCCTGGGCCTCCTCGCCTCAGATGGTGGTGAAGAATGAGCCAACTTCCTCAATCCGAAATCTTTTCTTCTCTTACTCATTTCTTTTGATTTTAAGAAGCTCTTTGGGGCAGTCCTTACTTGTTGACTCCTTGTAAGAGGCCCGTATTTCAAAAGATCTCTGTATCGCACTACTCCTCCCCTCTTTGTAGACCTTAGGAAGACCACACTAAGTATGATGCTAAAAAAGCAGCTTTGGGGTATATGTAAATTGACTTCACACTCCTCAGCTTATTGCATTTAATTAAGAAGTTATGCTTAAGATTTTGCAGAAAATTCGATTGGCTTGAGTCAAGTCCTAAATTGAGCTGTCCAAAAGCAGGTGGTTTGTTCGTTTTGCATTTCTGCTTTCAGAAAGGAAATCAATGCAGTGTGTGTTGGAAGTTAGGGGCCTAGCCCTGCGCACTTCAGACTGATTCCATTCCCTTTACCTGGTGTTAGGTTTTCTGTTTTCTAAAAATAAGATCAGGCAACTACAGTCTTATTAAAACTTTTATGGTGTTTTCCTTATTGCTGTTACATGACAAATGGGTTCAGTCTGTTGTGTAATATTACATATTAGGATGAGTCCTAAATGCAAAAGTTAAAAAACAATGCTCTATACCTAAGACATTGCATTATACAGATCACTGCATGAAAATATTTAAAATATGTATTTTAAATTTCTCACTGTCAAAAAGAAAGCTACTAGAATTAGTAGCCTGCTGTTTTATGGCTTTTTTTTATGTAAAACAGTTATGTGGTTACTCAAAATTAGTGTAGTAACACACACAGTGTACATAGTGTGGAAGAATTTATATGCATGAAAGAACTGAAGTATATCCTAATACAAGGTACTAATAGTAAAATATTGGGACATTAAGGATGTTCTAGAACATTGGGATACATAAATCATTCCATTTGGCTTGGGATTAATAAGAATTGGATTTAAAGAACAAAAATGGAAGCTTGTCTTCCAGGACTAAAACATTGGTAATATTTACCATTTTTTGAGAATGAGATTCTTATATCAGAATCTTAAGATTCTGATATCAGAATCTTAAGAATCTTATATTAGGTTTCTCTTAATTTCTTTTTGTTGAGTTTGTGTAACTTCTTAAAATACTCTACTGTTTTCCTGGAACTGATTCTCTTCTGTATTTTGATTTTCAGTTCAGTGTGGGAACTTGTCTAATCAGTGTATTTAATTTTTTAGTTTTCCTATGGGGGGACTCAGGTGCTTCTATGAAATGCTTTGATCTCATTTCCATTACTAGTTATGATTCCATTAAGAGGAAGCCAGCACTATTTTCTGGTAGAGTTGATGTAGCTCTATTGTATGTTCATGTCCTACAACGATTTAAAAGTTTATACTTAATTATAGTGCAGTCACAAATCATAGGGGTGTAACTCAATGAATTTTTGCAAGTAAAACATAACTATTCCTCAAGTCAAGATACAGAACATTATCAATATCCCAGAAGTTTCCTTTCATTCCCTTTCTTCCCTGTTAGCTTTACCTGTTTTGAATTTTATCTGTATATTCCTTGTACTGGCTTCTTTAATGCTGAAATACAACCTTGTTACTTGTAACAATGGTTCCTTCTTGCTCCCTAGTACTATATTATATATAAATAATACTCAAAGTTATGTATCCATTTTACTATTAATAAGCACTTGGATTGTTTCCAGTTTGGAAACAGGTGCTCCTAAACATTTTTGTACTGTGCCTTTCATGTTTTGTACATTTGCATTTCTGTTAGATACATACTAAGTGTGGTAATCTAGAGTTATATATGAGTAACCAGCTATCAGTTTCACAGTGGTTGTACCATTTTATCCTTTGGTACATTATATCTAAAAATTTGCAAGAAACATACATTTTGATTGACATTTGCCTCTATAAAACTTAATGCTTCAACTCAGAGTATTATACTTAGGTTACTCTCTGTTAAAACAAATAATCAATCTAATGCCTCCACTTCTGTTTTTAGATATGGCTCGTGGACAGCAGAAGATTCAATCTCAGCAGAAAAATGCCAAAAAGCAAGCTGGACAAAAGAAGAAACAAGGACATGACCAAAAGGCTGCTGCCAAAGCTGCCTTAATATATACCTGCACTGTCTGTAGGGTAAGGGGAATTGGAAAACAGCCCCCAGGACACTCTTTCTTTGGAGATTGGTTTATATAGGTTAAAATTTTACAACCCTGGTAAAATAAATGCTTACTTGAAATGGTAGGTTTGAGAGGTGGTTATTTATGGACTCCACCTTCATTTATCCAATGATTTTTTTTTTTGGAATAACTCCTATGGCCAGGTACAGTTATCTAGGTATTGGGGAAAGGAGTGAACAAAGCAAAGTTCCTTTCTTTATGTAGAACAAAGATGTCTTCTTAAGGGAAAATAATATATTTTGAACTTAATAAGGAAGTCAGATTTACATTGTTAGTTTATGGTTGTATAAGGTGTTAATATACCTTTTTGCCCCCCTTCACTAAATCCATAGTATGTCTTCAAATCTGAAGTATATTCATGTTGAAGGCTTCTATAGATTGGGTCTTATTAGATTTGAAGAATAATTGTAAAAGCTACTATTTTGTGTTAACATGTATCTGTATGTTAATTCAAACAGCCTTATGAGATAAAGTACTTGCATTCACATTTCACAGAAAAGTAAACAGTCGCTGGATTAAATAATTTACACAGCTTAGTCAGCTGATATGTAGAAGAGCTGAATCTGAACCTACAGAGTCCAGGTTCAGAGTCTATGCTTGGGGCCACTACATTATGCTGTCTCATAAGGAATTTTTTCTTAAATTCCAAGCCATAGTCTCTTGCCTATTTATTAGGCAAGTTAGTGAATAAAGTACCAAAGAAGACAATGAGGATGAGCCAGCGGGGGTGTGTGTGTTTGTTTTCCAAGTACCTGAGTAGAATGGGTGGTATAGCTGGGAAGGATAAGACCTGATTCCTGGACTAAGTTTATCATCTGTTGAAGTCATTACTGATAAAAATAGATGTTCCTAACTACATAAACATTTTCAGTCTAAGAGAGGAAAATTACATTACTTTGTTCATATTGAACTTGGGTACACTGAAAGTAATGCAGTTGGACAACTTCAGATTCTGTTTGAAAATAAGTAGGTCAACGTTACTTCCTTTTTATTTTATTTTTTTTAGGACAAAGTAATTTCATTTTATTAATTACTAGGAATTTTTTGACTTAAAAGTACCAGAGGAGTTTGCGTACTGAAAATACTTAAAAAAAAAAAAACAAAAAAACATTTCATTAGAATGTATGGAAAAATAATTAAGATCCTTACCTAGATAAATCAGCATAGTATAGTATTTGAGAGCTGAAATACCTAGTACTAGATTTAAAAAGGTCTGGCAAATTAAAACCTATAGGTTTTAGTTTCCTTAGGGAAATTAGGACTGTAAGAACTAATGTAGGTCCTATGAGAATTCGGGTAGCATTCTTAATATACTAAGTGTTCAGTAAATATTACTTAATGTTGGCTGATAATCAGATAAGTAGACTCTTTCATTCTATGTGATACCTTATAGGCGAAATGTGAGAATATGTTGGGAATTTGTCCCAAGGTCCTTTTTCATTTGCCAGACACGAAGTAGTAGGAATGGTAAAAATGGTTTTCTTCTCATTGTAATGAGCAGGTTTAAGGATTTTATAGTTTGCACATTTTTACTTACGAAATAAATTCTAATTTTTTTTGGCACAATTTTTAAAATTAGACACAAATGCCAGACCCTAAGACCTTCAAGCAGCACTTTGAGAGCAAGCATCCTAAAACTCCACTTCCTCCAGAATTGGCTGATGTTCAGGCTTAAAGTCGTTTACAGGTAACTGACCTTGTTTTTTCTTTCTTTTTGTTTGTCAGAGTTGTTTACCATAGCAAACTAATCACTTATAATTGTGAAATTCTATCTTCTAGTTGAGATTTTATTGCTTTCCCCTTTCAACTTACTGTTTAACTTTACATTGTTAAAAGTACATTTCCAAAGTGGAAATGTAAGGATAAGGGAATGCTGGCTTAGTCTGGTCCCAGAATGGAAAAATCTTAGCAGCTTTTAAAAATACCATAAAGATATTTGAAGCTCTTGCTCCCCAAAATGATGGAAACCAATGTTCTTGAGTGTCTTTTAAAACTATTGGACAGTGCTTTGTAGAACTAAGTCCATTAAAATACAAAATAAAATGTAAACATACACTGTATAAATTTTGTGATTACTTGAAAATAGTTTATACTTTTTTGTGTGGTTGGGTTGTTCCTGTCCCTCCACCCCCACCTGAAATGGTGTTGATGGTGGTATGAGGGTATATGAGTTCTTTTTACATTAAATTCATTAGAGATCTGTTTATAAGATTTAGCTGGCAGATTAGGCATGTTGTGGGTTTTTTTTTTCCTTTAGACATTTGAAATGCATATAAATTGCATTTGTACTATGCATATAGTCAACAAAAATTTTGCTTATGTTTTATAGGTGAATTCATGACACCTTTGACTCTTCTACTGTCTCAGACCTTAGGTAACAAACCTGCAGCTGCTTTTCTAACAAACTGTTGATCAGCAAAAATAAAGGGGCTACAGAAACACTCATTTTTATGCTGTTCCCTTTTGGGCTTCATGCAAAGACAATTCTGTGTAAATGTACAGTTGACTCTGATTTGGAAATCTGAAAATCAGTCCATCCTTGTTATAAAAAATTTTTTTACAATTGTAATTATATTGATGTTCATATTGTGTAAAATAACTCATTTAATAAAGTAGTACTTTGATTTTACAACATCACAGGATAAATGGTTCCAGAAATTCTGTTCTAACTTTCCACATTATTTGCCTTATAAAAATCTAATGAATTCATCAGCTAGAATTGCAAGCTCATTCTTATCTCACTTTCTCAGCTCAAAGGCAAGTTCACTAGGTGAGCTAGAGCAGACTCATTATTACATTGTGCACACAATTTTGTTGGCAGCTGCTGATCTAGGTGAAGAATGACTTGTCTGCTGCCTTAGTATATTGCAATCGTGTGTCATTTACCCCTCTCTGATTGTGTCTGTTTGAGGTCGGAATGTTTCAACTTGCTGTGTGACCTGGCAATCGCTGCCAGCCAGGTATTCCCTGTAAATAACTTTATTTCCTGAAGTGGTTGCTTGGAAGAATATAGGTTCTGAAGTATGTGCCATAACAAAATCATCAGTAAGCTTGTTACTTAATACAAAATATGATGGAACATATGTGAATTGGTAAAGATCTATCTTTTATAAATTATATTGTATTCTTTGAAAATTCTTCAGGTTCTTTAATTTGATGTTGAACCGCATAATTTTTGAAGGAGTTTTTGGAAGTTACCAACTTGGCTGATATTGTAAATGGGTTTTCCATAAATAGGAAGATTAGAATGATTTGTGGCTGGGATAGCTCCCAGAACTTTCTCCCTCTTTTCTTTTTGAGTAGCTGATTTTAGGAGTTTACTTTGTGTTATTTCCTAAAATCAAAGACATGTGTATAATATGACTCTGAACTAGAAAAGTACTTAAATAGGCAATACCCACTTTCTTTTGGCACTAAGGATGGGGGCAGTGGGTTGGTTCAGAGGAATAAAGCCAATCTACTCATTTTAGACTAATTTAAGGTTATTCTATTTGCTTTTGTCAACTAACTTTACTAGTAAAACTGCTATAACTCAATTTAAATTTTAAAGCTGACATACTAGGAAGCACACACAAATATTTATTGGTAACTGCTTAGAGCCGCAAGTCTGATCCTGTGGATTACAAAATGTGTTCTCTCTCTCTGCTGTAACTCATCCTTGCATTTGTTTGTAGTTATGCATATTCTGCCCACTTTGTCTGTCTTCACTGTAAGTTTAAATAAGTTTTTCCAAGGAAAAGCTTCAGTGGTGATAGTTTCTTAGTGACTCCTTTTCTTATATTCTTACTTTAAAAACAGGGTTTTTTTTTTAATGTACTTAATTTCCTAAGTTTCAGATTTATTATCTGTTGTTTCCTAATATGTTGATTTCCAGAACATTAGAATTTTCCTAATTGCTTGCAAGTCAGTATTATAGACGTTCTGATTAAATTACAATTTAAAAATTTTTGAAAGTGGGTTCAGCATATGTATGTTTACGTCCAGTAGCAAATCATTTAAAAGCCATTCACAGTTTTGGTTTGATTTTTTCATTTGTTTTACTGATTGTAATTCAGAATAAAAACTTTTCGTTGCTGTATTTAACTTTTTTATAAGCAGCTGAAGACACCATATTAACTATATCTCAGTGATAGGGCATAGATGCATTGATCTGCATAAAGCATTCTCATACTTCATGTGAGGATTATTATTAGTATAATCCTGCTTTTTATTGTACTTGAGTTAAATCTGCTATGAGGGGAAAATTCAAATTCTTAAACATCCCCCATTATTTGATTTGAAGATTCTTTAACAGATCACAGCAAAGTTCACTATAAAATTGTTATGGTGTCTTCAAAGACTTGATAAAAAACACAGAACTTACTGTTTGTATTCTGTATTTCCATTAGATGCCAAAAGGAGTGGGCTTAGATTAAACTTGTCTCCATTCCCCTTCACATGGATCTACACCCCCATGTTTATCTGACACACCGGGGGCTCAGTTGTGTGCTGTAATGTCTTATTAAAAAAGATATTAAAGAAAACTAAACTAGTCTAATTTCTTCTACACTTTTGGAGGTTCTTACATTGCCCCCACTTCTTTTCCCCATTTCTCAACTTAGACTTGGCCCTTGAGTGTAGCGCTCAGTCTGAGGTGGAAAAGAGATTTCTCATTGTTTTACCTGCAGTCTATTTTGGGTTTATAGAATACTATCTAAGCATGAAAGGGAAAAGGTTATTTTGGAATTTTGTTATGTAGAGTAAGTTTAATAGGAGAAAGTATTGACTGTTTACATAAAAATAATATAAAACAACAAATGGTTAGTCATTGAATTGGGTAAGTCCTTTAGACTGACTCAGTTTTGAGATAACACTTGCTTTTATATTAAGGATACTTTATAGCTAATTACATCAAAATCAAACTGGAATTTATGTTGCATAACTAAGATTGAATTTACAAACTTTAGTATTTTACCCCAAACACCCTTATTTTTCATTATTATTATTAACGTGAAATATCCTGTACTTGTTTTGATATGTGGGTAATGTAGAGACCTTTGCTTCTATAATATAGTGATCAGCCATATTCCAAACTGTTAATTGAAATACCGTATTTTAACTACTAAATTTGAGTTAATTCACTTATGCTAAATTTTCATTTTGGGGGAGAATGTTTGGTTTAGTTTTGGTCAGAGATACTGCACTGTAGAGTGTATAGCAGTGAAAATCAACACTAAGGTATTGTGTTTATTGTGACTTTCAATTCTGAAATCTTCCAAGTTAGCCCAATTTATCTATTGTCAAAATTTTAGGAAAATCAAAAATGCAGAAATTCTGATGCATAGGTTTAATGAAACATGCTATTTGACTGAGGAAATAGAGGTTGTTATTAACAGAAGTTTATCCTGAACATACTAACCAAAACTAAATGTTTTCTATTTTAAATGTTCTTTGGATAAAGCTATTAATTAAGTTACCATTCTTTAGCTCCAGTATTTTGTAAATAGTATGGCTTCACATTTAAAATCTGCACATAAGAGATTTCAGTTATATCCACATGGACATACCACGATGTGAAAGTAGTTGTTAAAATTATTTTTTAATCATTTTTACCTGTACATGATATTGGTGATGGCTTAGGTTTTAGAGATCAAATAAGTCCGTTATCACGTTTATTACTATCTTCTGTCTAGTAAAAATCAGAATGGAACTTGGTTTGGAATTCTATCTTATTAAAATTTTAATTACTAAGAAGTAGGTCATACTTTCTCACAATAGAGCACTGCTTCTCAGAATGAGGTATATAGGCTGACCATATATACCCTGATTTTCCATAGATGGTCTTGGATTAAATACTTATCCTAAATATTAATATGAGACATTAAGATGTCATGGTTATAAATCTAATGTTACCTATTTACACTTGTGTCATTCAGTTTATAGATTACTGATGTCAAATGATTGAGGTGCTCTTAAAATGTAGACACTCAATACCCTGACATTTTTACTGAGTAAATGGTAATAATGGCAAAGTTTGTCTTTTAAGATACTATTTTTTCTATTTTTATAATATAATAGTTTATTTTTACATCATTTTGTACATTTTTTTTTTCATCTCAATTGTAATCCCCATGGGTTTCCCATCACCAAGTCACCCATGTGCCATCACCATAGATACTGAATATTTTTTTTTAATCTTACTGAGATTTAAATATCTGGTAAAATAACCTAGTTTCCAAAACCGAAACTAGGTTTACTCACAGACATTCATATAAATATTATATATTTTTTTGTACCAAGCTTAAGGAAATGGCCAGTTGGCCATTAGAGATACTGCCAGTTGATGAAATCTGCTATATTGGCTACACTAGTCCTTTGGGCTAGTGACTCATAACAAATCTTTTGGTTTGAAATAGGATGCTTCTCCATATTATTTAATCTAATCTCTGAAGTTTTCTTTTTCATAAACTTCATTTTGAAATATGGTTTGACCTACAAGGAAGTTGTAAAGGTGTTATATTAGAATACTATGTCCCTTCACTCAACTTAAGTTTCATATTATATTTTTACATTACTATGGTATGTTTGTCAACCCCAAGGTTTGTATGTTACCATTAGCTGCCCTTTTTCTGTTCAAGATCCAGTCCAAGATAATACATTGTATTTAATTACCATTTTTCCTTGGCCTTTTCTGCACTCTGATGGTTTCTCAGACATACCCTTGTACTTCGTGACCTTGACAATTTTGAGATGTTTGATAGGATACTGTAGACTCAGTTTGGAATTGTCTGGTGGCGGTCTCTTGATTGCACTGGGATAATAGGTTTTTGGGAAAACGATCACAGGTAAAGTCCCCTCCTGACATCTTGAGGGGAATGATCCCCAGATGACATCAGCACTGGTTAATTTTTGTCATTTGGCTGTGGTGTTGTCTGCCAGGTTTCTCCACTGGGAACTTAGTATTTTTTCCTTTCTACATGTTCACTTTTCAAAGTATATCAAGCCTTTTCTTATTCAAAAAGAGTAGGGATTAGCTCCACTTCCTAAAGGGGAGAGTGTCTGTATAAGATTTGGAATTCCTCCCCCATTTATTCAATTATTTATGTTCATGTGGACTCAGAACCCAATATGGTGTTATTAAGTTTTCCAACGTTGGCCATCGGCAGCTGTTTCAGATTGATGCCTGTATCCCTTTGATGTGCTCCATCCTTTTTGAACATATCTTTACTTTTAGGACTACAAGGTGCTCCAGGCTCATTTTGTAACTTCCCTGGCCCAACCGTAGAATGAGCCCTTAGAGCCCACATTTCTTTTTATTGTAAATAGTACTTAGAAATCAAATCTGGGCACTAGGAATGTGGTATTCCTATTTCTTAAATTATGAAATAATGAGTTTTTTTCCTCCATTAGGATTGTGGTAAAGAAGAGTATCCTTGTCCTAGATCTTAGGTGATGAACTGAGAGCTTTTCTGCACATCGTTACTGAATCATCCTCTTAAGTCGGTGACATTGATGTGTATTTAAAATATTACTGAAAGGCAAGTTGTAAAAAAAAAAAGCCCTCAATCTTTAGAAATTAAATTTCTAAATTTTAAAATTTTAGGAGATAAAAGCATATATTTACAAAACTAGGCTCTCTGGTTAAGTACTTGGTTTATTTTGTAGGTTAACTTCTATAGGAATATATAGGAGACAGATGACAGTAGGAAAGGTTGCTCTATGCCTAGAAAAACGGGGACTTCGCTGGGAAGGAGTCAGAGAGAATAGGGGAACCAAAGTGAGGGTGGCTGAGTGAGCGGAAGCTCAGGCAAGTAAGTACATAAAGTGTCTTTGAGAGAAAGTGAGTAGGCCAGCGAAAGCATAAGGCTTGTGAATGAGAGCCTTTGAGCCCATAGATGAGAGCAAGCCCTAGAATGGGACCAGATTGTACAGTATGTGCACACTGCAATACATAGTTCAAATTACTCTGGACACTGGGGTCCCTTTCAGGGCTTGGGGCCAGGGTAGTGAATTGATGTTATAAGATTAATGTTTACCAGTGAAATATTCTATTGACTGTTTTGATAGAGATCTCTTTACAGCCTCTTGTACTTTCCTCTTTTTTTAGCAAAACACAATCTGTCAGTTTAACTCTTGATTATTCAGAATAATTTTGAATGCATACTAACAAGCACTGCTAGGGTGCAGTAATATTACCAAAGTTCTATTTAGGAATGATCGCCTCTGCACTTAGTGGTCTCAGACTGCAGGTAGTGTGTCTCTAAATGACATTTGTTGTCTTACACTTCATTATAAAAAAGTAATAGATTTTATCACATACAGAAATGTGGAGACTATGTTAAAATTGAGGTTTTTAAATTAACCAGACAGCAACATTTTAGATAGCCTTTTTCTCATGCATACAGTCAATCCCTAAGTGACCACATCGTTTTGTTTTACTGTAGTCACTTTTCATGTTTTTATCCTTTTGTCATTTCAGATTATGATAAATCAGGGTTTCTTCATGTCATAAGTTTTGTATAGGTGCAGTTTTTGTGACTGTATAATGATTCATTAGATAGATTTGCTCTAGTTCTTAATTTGTCTGGTTTTGGCAATTTAGATTCTCTAATTAGTACAGAAGGCTTTATTTTCACATTTAGAGTTAAGATTCATCAATTTGAAAACGCTTTCTAGGATTCGGAAAAAGTTACTCAAATAGAGGATGAGAATCAGAGTTGCCTGTCGGACAGCACAGGGGTGGTGGCATTTCAGTGTTACTATATTTCTTTTGTTCGAATACTAGCACTTTATGAATTTGGTAGCTCAAGCATGGTTGTGTTTCCTTGGTAAGTAGTGGAACCTGAAAATTTTAATTACGTTTGTTAACTATCCATATTTTGTGAATTGTCTCTTGCCCAATTATTTATTGGGTTCTTGTAACTGTATTCAATCTGTAATCCACAGTAATTTAGTAAGAAATAAAATTTGCCAGGGAATGTCAGCAAACTAGTTGTGATATCCATAACTTCATCCAGAGTACAAAATTACAGATTCTACACTACTTGCTGGAAATATCAGATAAAATATAAAATTACAGTTTGCATTTAAGGCATATTTTCTATTCAAGATAAGTGAAATTAGCTTTTGATTATTGATACCTGTTGTTACAAAAAAATAGGAAAATAGTTTTTAGATTAATTTGGTAGCTTACAGTAATAAGAGAACCTTTTGTGTACCTAGATCTAGCAGAGTGAACTTGGAACAGGGTACTTCATTATTTTGAACTGTAGTACCTTCAGTACCATATGAAAGCTAGCCTTCCTGAGAAGATTGACTTACGACTGTATGTACTTACCTGAGCCATGGTGCTCAATAACTGTTAGCTTCCTTCTTGCTGCCTTTCCCTCATCCTTCTACTGAAATTTAGTATGCAGTGTGTCTGATGTATACCCTTTTTGCACATTTCTGCTGTGCTTTTTCTTTCAGAAATCACATTCTGTTCTCTACACTTAACCCCATTCTCTTCCTTGGAAGTGCTACTCAATCCTCAGAGCTCAACTCAAAGGCTGATTTTTCTTCTTTTCGTAAAGCTCAGCACATTAAAAAATGTCCTAAATGTGTGAAAGAGTAAGAAAGAATAATAATATGGTCATGGCTGTGGACTATAGCAAATAATAAAACTACTAAGAGACTTAATTTTAGAAAAGAAAGTTCCTCAAAATAAAACAGTAAAGAAAAATAACTTGTTTTCAGTTAAGCAGTATAAAAAGGGATGGTTGTCGGATAGCACTGCTTTATTTGCTATGAATTTTGTAAAAGTTTTACTGTAAAAATGAAGCACACCCAGTATGATGAAATACTGAAGAGACAAATTTCATTGGGTTTTCAGTGCCCTTGAATTATAACGACCCAGAAGGTTAAAGGAGTTTGCAGAATTTGACATTAAGTCTGAGTCATTGGCATTCTAAGAAAGTAATACATCTAAGAAGCCATCCAGAAAACTAGCAGTAGGTAATTTGTGTCTTGATTTTCAAAAAGTACAAGAGGATCTTGAAATTATAAAATTGCTCTTGGTCTCTAGGTAAATATCATACATTAACTTTTTACTGAAGTTCTTTTCCCTCAAGAATTACTTCCATGTGTAATTTCATTTGTAGTCTCTCTTCCCCCAACCACATTTGTTTTTCCCATCACAAGAGAAGTTCCTCTAAAGCGCAGCTGAGCCACAGCCCCTCTGGAGCTGTCAGGTTTCTCCATTATCCATCCACTGAGCCAGTCTTCTGGGTTGTGAATGACAGCGTTCCAGCCTGGCCTCAACATAAGCTTCCAGCCCTACCTGCTGCCATAGCTAACCCCGAGTACTTGCTCCTTGCTCTTCCTTGAGTCAACTCAGCACCCTTCTTACCTCTTCAACATTTCTGCCCCTTCAACAGGGCAGAAAAATTAACTATCTCTCATAGCCATTTGCAGTAGTCTCAACTTTATCATTATGTAGTCAGATCTTATTTATGATCCTTAAAAACAAGATCCTGTCTTTTTGTGCCTACTTGAGTGTTTTTGACAGAGTATGCAACTGTTCTCTTTAATGTATGTTCCCTAAATTGCAGGAGGACATTCTCATTGCTCTGTCGGATGGTTTTTATTAAAAACTATTGGACTTCTTAAGTTTGCTAAAGTCATAAAGAATGCTTGTTACAGGTATTGCCATGGATATAGAATACTTTATTGTTTACAAAGCAATTTTTCTTTTTTGAAATGCATACACAAGAAATCAAGGGATAGCATGATGATGTATCTTAATTTCAGCAGGGCATAATTTAATTTTTTGATAGCATAATTTTGAATTTGTATATTGATGTGCTTATTAAATGTGTATCAGCACACTGAGTTCCATGAAACTGCGATACAGTTTAAGTTGTGTATGTATGTGTGTTTGATGGGTTTACAAAGACACCGTATGGAGGAAAGCTAATACAGAATTAAAATTCAAAATGTGGTTAGGTGGAAACACCAAAACCAACAAGAATCAATTTAAATATAAATCCACTTGTGATTTATAAAAATTGCGTAAGTATAAGTTATGGACAACAATCTGTCTTGGTATTTTTTCCTATGAGAGTCAATGCATTTATTGTAGGCTATTAAATCAAGAATTATTTAAAGGTGCTGGCTTTAAAAGGTACAGGTGCAACCTTATTTTAGGAGAATTACGTCTTATTCAAAGTCATTCTTTATTGATAGTGTATTCTGATGTGAAATTGGTGTTTGATTCTGGATACCGTTGTTTTTAAGTGAAACATTGTTTGACTAGTTCCATTTGGTACAAGAGGTCTAGGGTGGTGAGTAGATGGTAGCTGCGTTTACAAGGGAGGCACTTGGAAAGTTGGCATTAGGAAGCAGATCTGGAAACCATGGGTGGAGATTGCCTCACTGTAGGAAAACTCATTACAATATCGGGATCCATCCAGTAGAAAAGGCCTGCCTTAGGGCATGAGCATACCTTCCCTCAAGTTTGTAGTAGCGAAGAGGTTGCCTGATCATGTCTTGACAGTGCAACAGGATTTTCTAGCACTCCATGGGGGAGGTACAGTAGATAGGCAGCAGTCTTGTAATATCAAATAATTTACAGTGCTGCAGGCACATAGATAGTACTGTACTTTGACCAAGTATTGTCAAGAGGGAAATAGAAAGCTGCTCTTAACATTAACATGTTTTGACATAAACCATTTGGTCTTTATCTTTCTCAGATACTTGTAAGTTTTAAGTAAGGAGGATATCCTTATTACGTTTGAATTGTAGATATACATATGACTAGGATGTATTTTTTTTTTTAAAGATTTATTTATTCATTCGTAC
The DNA here is from genome assembly GCF_000260355.1 of Condylura cristata. Classification (NCBI taxonomy): domain Eukaryota; kingdom Metazoa; phylum Chordata; class Mammalia; order Eulipotyphla; family Talpidae; genus Condylura; species Condylura cristata. Next base: position 25,934,303 of record NW_004567110.1, read on the forward strand.
AGAACTGGGGTACAGGCCAGAGATGGAGAGGGTGAGAGGATTCACCAGAGACAGAGTGGGGAGCAGAACAGGCAGATCGACGAAGTACACTGCTGAGGGGAGCAGCAGGCGGGTCAGGAGAGGTCTGCCTCGCCATGTGGTCGCCTCCGGGGCAGGCGGGAATCGAACTCATGCAGAGGTGGCTTTAGTTTCTTAGTGCAGTGCTTTAACCCGCTGCGCCACCAGGGAGAGCCGACTAGGATGTATTTTTAAAAAATTATTTATTTATGCATACAGAACTGGGGTACAAGCTAGAGGTGCAGGGGCAGTGAGAGGATTCACCAGAGACAGAGTGGGGAGCAGAACAGGCCGGCTGAGGAAGTAGTACACTGCTGAGGGGAGCAGCAGGTGGGTCAGGAGAGGTCTGCCACACCATGTGGGTCACCTCCGGGGTCAGGGATCCAACTAGTGCTGAAGTGGCTTTAGCTTCTTAGTGCTATCTTTACCTACCGTGCCACCAGGGAGGGCCCTGACTAGGATATATTTATGTTTAGTATTTTAATAGGCTCCTAGATGTCAAATTTAATTTCTCTTTATCACCTGGCAAGTAGTAGTAGTTGAAAATAATGCAAGTATAGTTTAAATCAAGACCATTTTTCATGTCATTGAACTCCACACATAAATAAAATTGTGTGAGTAAAAAAATTCTTGACTACACTAATACCTATTATAAATTGTATACATATGTGTCCACAGTAATTATAAAGTCATTATAAAAATAGGCATTAAAATTGAATGAGATGAAAACTATTATTTTCTTTTCCCATCCTAATAGATTATCTTGAACTAGTACCACAGAACACTCACTTGAGAAACCATGTTCTTTGGCATAGAGCTGGTGGCCCTGGTTTCCAATTCGATCTATATAAATCAATAAAGGCAAAAGAAATGTGTAAAGGATCTGTACTGTGTATAAGCATTCTAGAAAACATGTAAAAAGTATGCTCTTGAAAAAGTAAACTGGTAAATGATGTGTGGTGACATTCTTTGAATATGTAGCATTTGTGGTTTAGAACATGATACTGGCTGAGACTTAAGAGAAGTCAGGAATGAAGAGAGATTTGAATTAATAGGTATAAAGATGATCTTTGAAAGATTAAAAATAGGTGGAAGTAAAAAATTGAGTATAAGACTTTTGGAAAGCCCTGTCTTTAGAGGTCAGGTAGAGAAGGAGCTAGGAACTGTCACTGAAATGCAATGAGAATGTGGGAAGAGGCCTGCAGTTATACAGGTAGCAAGAAACTAGCTAGAGAAGTTGTGTGAGCACAGCCTGGTTAATTGAGGATGTGAATTCCCATTCATTAAGTGCTGTGTACCAGTGTTGATTGAACCCTTGCTTAGAACAGTGATATCATCCCAAGTGCCTCCCCGAGGTCATGGGAGTGTGGTTTCATACAAATAGAAGGGGCGGAAGCTGAGTGGCAAGAAAAGGACAGATGGGGACCACTAACTTGAGAGGCAGGGTAGTTCTGTGTGACAGATGCCCACGCCTGCTATCAAGGCTGGCTACAGAGACGGCTAGAGCACTGGTGGCCAGGGAAACTGCTTGTCGGTTAGCAGAAATACTCATGGTTTAAAATGTACTGTGAAGGTGTTCATTTTTAGGTACTGCAAGATTAATTCATACTTCAAATATTGACATGAAATACTTAGAAATGATAAAATATGCCATATTTAAATTAAACACAGCATCTTAAACTATGCTCTTGAGTGTTTTAGTTCTCAGTGATTTATATAATTTACTAGCTTTTATTGGTGGTGTGAAAACAGCATATACCTTCTTTCAACCACTTACTGTTGGTGGAATAGACATATACTGTCCAGAGTCAACAGTTTAAGCCCTGAGACCTTTTTTTTAATCTTTATTAGTCTTGTTGGGGATAATTATTGCTTCATGATAAACAATTCAAATAATACAAAGTAAGTAAAAGTCCCTAACTTACACATTCATGCCATGAAACTGGTTTGGTTTTGTTTTTGATTGGTGGGTTGATTAGTTTGGGTTTTCGTTTTCATATTCAAGATGCCCACCTTTTTTAAATGATTGTTTGCACTGTCTTACAACCAATGGCCAACCCACCGGGAAAGCCTGAGTTAAGCTGGGCCTATGATTCAAAACACTTTAAAAGCTTAAGGCTTGCCAACTCAATATAAAACCATACTTCCTTTGGCTTGTGTTTATGAAAGGCTCCAGTAATAGAGCCTACCAATTTTTTAAAATGCCATAGCAAGTCCCTTGGTATATGCAAAAACTGCCAAGTGTGAGGGAGGCCTGCACCTTGATTTCACAGCTCAGCCTTCAGATCCATTTCCATAAAGGATGTTTGATGGTATGATCATAAAAATTGAAGTTTAATGGTATTATTGCGTCCTAGAAAGGCTAACTATAGGCCTAAGCGAATAAATCTATGGGGTGGTGTTGTGGAACTTCAAAGAAAATACTTAGACCGTACCAAGACAATGAAGTGATCTTTAAGTCAAATTATAGAAATTTGTTTCTCTCCTAAGTGATTCTTCTTCAATGAGATTACAGTAATTTCATCTAAAATAAAAAGCTTTATCGCCAACCTTTCAGGATACAGATTAACCTATATCTAGGACCAGTTTTTAGCTCTACCAACCTATGTTGGCCCTGCCAGTTACCATATTGAAACACATCTATATAGTCAAGAATAACCACTGGCCTGATCACCCCAAGCCAGGCCTTCTGCCTCAGCCGCCCTACCCCTCCCTCCCCCAACCCCCAAGCCGCTCCTGATTCAGCAAGTAGAGGGATGACACTTGCAGAGCAGGGAGTTGGGCCCTGCACCAGCGCCGAACCGGGATGGACTCAGTCGCCTGCCCTTCTAGTTTGTCCCTCCCAGGTGTTGACAGTAACTGAACGGTACAGCAGCCAGTGTTTTCCTTTATACCCAACTCCAGAGTGTGATGTCTGATTTAGATGGTCAATTGTAAAACTGCTGGGATCAGACCACGTTAGCTTTCATAACGCTTCTGTATTTTCCTACCTTTCCTCTTTCCCATTCACACAGGTTTTCTTTTATTGCAACTTGATGGTACTTTGGTGCTTTTCCCATTAGACCTTGTAGTGGGTACCTTCTGTCATTTAGTGTCACTGTCAACAACAGGTCACTGTGAATGTATCTTCCTGAGCTCTTTTGACACTGAGAGTCATTTATTTTTCTGTTAAGTACAGGGAAAATGTAAATCTGCCCTATCATTTACTGTTTCTACCAAATGTTTTATTGACCTCTCACTAGTCTGTAATAGTCTTCTACAGTGTAGTCATGAGGTAGGGGATGTGATCATGGTTTTTTGTTATTTGGGATGAAGCTGTGTGGTATAAGAATTTAGAACATGGACTCTGAAATCTGGTTAGACTTTGAACCCTGCACTATACCTTTGCAACCTTAGGTAACTCATTCAATTTACCCAGCCTTAGGTAACTCATTCAATTTACCCAGCCCTTGGTTTCATCACTGCTAAAGTAAGAATGATGATAAAAGTTAATTACTTCTTAAAAATGACAAAATATTTCAATGCTGAGAGTGGAGTATTTAATAAATGTTAGCTGTCTATAATGAGCCACCTAATCTGGGCCCAGATAGCTGCTTGAGTATTTGGTGTCTGAATTATTGGAGAGTGCCAAGTGATTGTGGGAAAAGTCACTTGACCCTTCTGAGTTTCAGTAAAATGAAGGTGATAACTCCCAGGGTTGTTTTGAAGCTTACGTGAGATGTGAAAGTTCTATTAGGACAGCTCACTCAAATAATTACTGTGCCTTTATGGGATACAACAGTGGACGAAATAGTTTTGATGTAGTTCATGTAGTTTACGTGGACTCTGACTACAATAGTGATTTCAATCAAAGGAAGCAAAGAAATGCCACAGGTGCAAGTTATAAAATGCCCTGTCACGAAGAGTACAGGTTTTATTCTCCACAAATTAATGCTGCATTCTAATCACCAGCGCGATGATTATGTCACTACTGCCAAAACAGTGGTAGTAGCCAGCTTTTGGAGTGTGGACTGAGGTGTGCAAAACTGACCATTTCTGTTGCTGGACCCATTCTTCTAACTCCTGTGAAAACCAATGTTAAATGAAATGTGGAATGTGTCTCTAGTGCCCTGGAGCCCTGGGGGGCATGCCAAAGGCTCCAGGGCACAGGTGCTACTTTTTAATCTAGATGAAGGTCAAACCTGAACGAGGTGTGGGGAATGAACAGATGGTTTCATGTGTAATATCAAATAAGAGAGTTTGTTTTTCTAGACCTTGGTTTATAGTGTCAATATTTCAGGGTTCTCAAGGGCCCCCAGGAAGTTGATGCCAAAACAGGATGGAAAGTGTAACAAGTTAGGAGAAATGTTTGCAAAGGATAAAAGAGGAAAAGAAAGCAGGAGTAGACTGCAAAAGCCTTCAGACAGCAATAGCTCTCACCTGCAAAGAGAAAAAGGTGAGAGGAAGGGAAGAATCTGGTCGCAGTCTCAGACTGCAGCACACTTCTGAGGAAGCTTCTGCCAGGCCAGTGGAGTATCGGCAAGCAAAGGTTGCCGAGGAGAGGACTCCTGTGCAAGCAGAGGGACCAGCGCCACACCCACTGTGCTGACCGTGGCAGCCGGGGTTGGAGCTACAGAATATGCCTAATTGTGAAGGTGGATTCAAAGGGTCAACTGCGGGGCTTTCAGACAGCTAGGCTGGTTGACTGGGAAGAGATTTGAACAGCAAGCACACTTTTCATAGGTGCTGCAGACTCTAAAATAGGTACTTTTGGGGGTGCCCTGTGACAAAAGTAGGCCTTGAGGATCTTTTAGGCAAAAGGGCCCCTATAGCTATCATGCAGTACTGATCCCTTTTGTGCCAGGCAGTCTGCAGTGTGCTGGGCAGACAGGTCATAGGGCACTGTGAATGTGTAACAGGTGTGCCCTACTTTCAGTAACATGGTAGCAGAATCCTGGGAAGCCAGGTAACCTGGGCCTTGCAGGCAGAGAAGACAGCAAGCACAGAGGTCCTGAGGCTAGAGGGAGCAGCACTGTTCTAGCATTGCAAGGTGAGCTGGACAAAGGGAGACCTCCAGGAGCCGGATGAAGTTTAGAGGTAAGCGGAGCGCTGAGGTGAGGTGTTGGACTTAATTGCAGTGAAGTACTGGAGACATTCTAAGCAGGGGGCTGGAGTGGTTGATTTGCATCTTGTCAAGAGCACTTGTGGAGGGTCAATTTGAAAGTGGTGATTGGTGGTGGGGGAACATTAGGAAATCCTAACAAGAGATGGTGTAGACTTGGAGCTGGGTGGTGGCAATAGTGATGTGAACGGGTTCAAAAGATATTAGAGACAGAACCAACGGAGCCACTGGTGGCTCTAAAAAATAAGAGAAAAGGGAGTGAAGGTGATCTCTGGTTTCTGGCTCACGCAGCCCGGTAGTGATGTCATACCCTGAAATGGTGGAGAAGACAAGAGGAGAAACAAATCTGGGGAGGAGAAGGCTGGAAAGGAAAAGGTCAGGTTGGGGCAAGTTTGGGATGCTCACTAGCCCAGCGGCAAAGGCAAGTACACTGTAGCTGAAGTACCTATGTCCAGGCACATATATGGTTCTGGGGGAGGGCTGGTGTGAAGATAGACATGCTGGAGGTGTCAACATGTGGAAGGTATTTTTAGAATTGGGTGACATCACTTAGAGAAGAGGAACCTCCATAGTCAGTAGTTAAGTAGAGGAAGAAGAGGCAGGAAAGGAGAGGAAACCCAAGGGAGTGGGTTCCAGTAGCTCAGAGGAGGGGCTTCAGGGAGGGAGCACTTGCTATTAAAGGCCTCAGAGGCTAGGGCTAGAAAGACGGCACGTTGGTGACCCTAACGATCATTTCCAAGTGAAGATGAAAGCCGGACTATTGGGCTAAAGGAATGGTGGGGTCGGGGTGGAAAAAATAGAAACAGGTTGTGTGGGTCCCTCCATTTCAAGAGTTTTATTGTGAAAGGGAACTTTGAGATGGTTAATCACTGAAGAAGGATGCGGAATACAGGAATCTTCAAGTTTTATTTATTAACTTGAAGATAGAAGAAGTTGTAAAAAGAATATTGGAATTAATCATCATCTTCCCACATCCCACCAGGATTAAGCTCTCAGAGAATGCTCAGCAGTAGGGCTGCCCACTGGATCAGAATACTTGGGGTGACTGAGCTCTGAGGACCTGAGACAGGTCTGCTGCCTGGCCTCATATGGGCCCAGTCTTGGCTTTTCTGGTTGCTTTTATATTCAGTTTTGTTTTAAACTTTCTGAACTGTTCTGATGTGCGGCCAAGGTGGAGAATGACTACTGCTTCAATGTTGAAAAGTATGACCCCTTTTTAAAGGCTGCAGTCCATAGGCTACCTATTTCCTTTCCAATCAGCAAATAACTCCATTCCATTCCTTCTGCAGCAAAGATGGGGTGTCAAAATCACAAACATGACTGAGGGGATTCTATGTAGATAGCTGTACAAAGCACTGAGTGTCTCTAGGTCCTAAAAACTTGCTTTCAGGGCACTGCGAAGATTCTAAAATAGTTGAATTCCTATGAGAAATGTAAGTAACCCAAAACCAGGAATCAAGGAAATGTCAACCCAATTGACCAAGAGGTGGTGGGCCATACAAGCCAGTAAGTTTGAATGTTTTCAGGGAAAGTACAGAATGCTTAATTTAAGAGACTATATGTGGGACTTATTAAGGAACCAGTAAGGAACACTAGACCTTTCCAATTTGGGTAGATGGAGGTGGGGAGTTACTGGGGTGCTGGTGATCGAGGTCTCCCGCATCTGACAAGGTCTCTCAAAACCTTCACACCCTGTTCTCAGTTTATGTGACATTACAGCAGGTCCACCAACCACATCCAAAGGCATCGCTAGTCCTCTTTCTGGTTCTAAGATTCTTCAGAAACTATAGTTGTGAACCTCTTTGTTATGGAAGTGAATCTTTTTTTTTAAAGACTTATTTATTTATACAGAACTGGGGTACAGGCCAGAGATGCAGAGGGTGAGAGGATTCACCAGAGACAGAGTGGGAACAGAACAGGCAGATCAACACAGTACGCTGCTGAGGGGAGCGGTGGGCGGGTCAGGAGAGGTCTGCCGAGCCATGTGGTCACCTCCACAACCCAAGCGGAAGTGGCTTTAGCCTCCCAGTGCAGTGCTTTAACCTGCTGCACCACCAGGGAGGGCCTGGAAGTGAATCTTAATGTAAAAAATACTGCCCAAAGTGATGTGACGCTCCAGCCCAGGAAGGTGGCTGTGTCTATGTATAGGGTACCCACACAGATCCTCCCACATCGTTCCCCAAAACTTCTCTCCCCCTATAACCCTATAAAATAATAGATTTGACTTTGGCTTCTTGGTCTCCTAGTGCAACCTCAACTGTTGTTTTTTGGCTTTAGCTATGATGACTCACTTGTGCTCAGTTACTATCCAGATAATAGAGAACCACCTTAGTGAGAACTGGACTGATTTTGACTCCCCTGTAGATAGTCACAGCCCTACCTGCTGACATGTAGTGTGCTCTGACGTTCTCTATCTCTCCGCAAGTTTCCCAGTTGAGCAGACGTAGCTGAAAATTGTCTGAATAAACCCTGTGTAAACCCTGTTCTTACCTCTACTCAGTAACCCAGCTTCTGAACCACACGCATTTCCTGGAAAATTTTTGGAGAAAATTAGATTTATTGAAAAGCTGCTGGGTTCTTTAAAAAAAAAAAAAAAA
>NW_004567110.1:25942409-25960667 GCF_000260355.1 Condylura cristata
TTTTTTTTTTAAAGAAAATGCATCTGTTGGCCTACTGATTCAACTACATCCAACAGAATTATTCTACCACCGAGGTTTGTTTCCCTCCTACTTTACTGTCAGAAGGGCTGCCCTGAGGACTAATACAGTGGCTGCAGGGTGTTGGGGACCTGGGCTCCTCTTAGCCCACTGTCTCATTATCCTGGATGATGGCCCTCATCTGAATGGTCCAGATGGCTCATCCTTAGCCCAGCAGGAGAGAAGGGCACACTCCCTCCCAGAAGCTGCACTCAGTACTTACACTAACCCATCAGCCACAAGGAAGGTTATGAAATGTCTTTATTTCGAACTACCAGTGAACACTGAGTTTCTGTTAAGAGAGAAGACAAGAACTGGTACTGATACAACACATAGTCTCTCCAGCATATTCCTGGAAAATACAATTCAGAAGCGGAAGTGGGCAGGACAGGGAGGCAAGAATCATTAGCTCACTCAAAGAATGACATCTGACTTCAGGCATCCAAATCTCCATGAGAAAAGGTTGTGCTCTCACTGGTTTCCTTTAGAGGGCATCTGTGGAACTGGAGGGAACTCTGGCTTTTGGCGAGGGCCGCCTACCTGTCCATTCCTGCCCGGCGTGAGGTGGCCCTAGGCGCAATCAAAGCCGTCCCACAGCCTCATGGCACAGCACAAGAACCACAGCCAGGATTCTGGACTGAAAGAAATGGTCAACACAGAAGGAGAAGAGTCTGGCAGCAAAGCTAATTGAAAGGAGAAACCTGTTTTTCTCACAGATGCCTCTTCAATATGCGCGCGTTCCGGCTCCTGTTGTCAAGTCCCTCACTGTCAGCCGCCCTGGGTGTATCTCTTAGATTCCCTCCTTAGGCTCCTCTCTTCTATTCCCCCAGTTGCTTAAAATAATTTTCTCCAGCGTTTGAACAAACCGACTAACGTTCCCCTCCCCCTACTTTTCTTCTTTAAACAAAGAGAATGCTGCTTTCTGTTGGAGTCAAAAAAGCCAGAGATCATTGGTCCTTCCTGTCCACATGGTGGATCTCAATTCGAACCTTCTTTTTTCTACCTGTGAGGAACTTTAATTAGATTAAGTGGGGGAGGGAGAAGGGGCTATCTGCGCCAAGGAATAGCACCATATCGCCGTCTGGGATCTGCACAGCAGATTTTCTTTGAATCGCGCCGTTTTCAGACTGAACCCGGCTCCGTTTCGGTTCTGTCAGTGTGTTCTAGACCTCGGCTCCGGTCCTGTCTGGCGTGGCAGCGTTCGCACTGAGCATTCAGAGAGCCGAGAGACTTTCGAAGTGCTGTGTGATTTACAAAGCGCTCCACATACATTGTCTCAGGATCACCCTTGTAGGAAATAAACAATACCCCCATTTGATGGTGGGGAAAAAAAAAAGGTAGGCTCAGAACAGTTAAGTGAGTGAGAATGAACTTAAACTGGGTCCAAAATCCCTGTTACTGATGTAAGACGTTGAAGAACTGTCTGCGGTTAAAAGAGAATGGATATCTATTTTTAACAGTGTACTAAATGTTCTTCTTGCGGTCCAAGATCGTCCTAACCTTTGATTTGATGGAATTATTCTCCACAGCCCTCCAAATCTGGCTTTGAAAATCTTTGCTGCCTGGGGGTTTTGTTTGCTTTAAGGTGAGGATGGAAAGCAGCAATCTTTCTTATGTAATCTGGAGGCCTTGCCTTTTAGTTCTCTCCCTACAAATTTGTAACACCACCTTGATGGACCACAGAAAAGCACAGCAAACACTATCACTCACTTCTGTGATTTAAGAATATGATATTTAAGATAAAGGAACCATTCCCATTCCTTCTCCCAAAGCCCCTGAATATTTCATTTCCAGTGGAAATCTAGTGTTTTTAAAAAGCAACACTACCCACGACAATTAGAATAAGGAAAAAATCTACCAGGCTGGCAAGGACTGTTTAAGAGGAATAAGCTAGACTTCACAAAACATTATCAGTTTATAAGACTGTTAGAAATGGCTTTTACAATAAAAATAGCTAAGAGCTGATTTGTGGTTTTAAAGATGCTTTTGGATGGGAATAAATCTTCAGTATTTTTAACATGGATGGGCTTGTATCTAGGTGAGTTGTTCTAAAAGAAAAGTCACAAGTTTTCAGAATCCAAGAAACTTTAAAACTGTGTCATTTATAATAGAAAATTAATGCAGTTGAAATTCAGTGTTTGACTCATAGCTCCCACATTCCTCTTCAGTTCTCTTTGGCTCGTATGGTTTTCTTTTTAAGTTAGTGATATCAGCTAAATGGGACTATTTCCCACTCCTACCCACAGAGAAAAGTGCCTTTGTGAACATGTCAGCTCTGTTCTATCATTACATGCCACTGTGCAGTGCAACAGAAGCATTCTGGCTATTCACACCCATCACCAGTATTAGCACAGGTTCAGCAGCAGAATCCAAACAAGATGACCTGAAAATAGCTATGCATTTATTTTGTGCATGTAAGCCACCTTTTTTTAGAACCAAGGAATTTTATATCTGGCTTGGATCTTTGAAGACTTCCAACCTAACCTCTTTAATTTTGCACACGGGGAAACTGAGGCACAGAAGGGTCCAGCAACTTGCCCAACGTCACATAGGTGGAAAATAGCAGCCTGAGCTTAAAGCCCAGGTCTGTGGGATTCCAAAGCCTTCTTTGTGTCGCTTCCCAGAGATGACTAGCATCAAAGCATTTTCCCATGCACCTCCACTGTCAGCACCTTCCACTGGGGTGATGCTGGAACATTTGGGAAACCATCTCACACGCTCTGCAAAAGCCCTGGGACTCCAGCAAGGCATCGTGCAGAGTCTCTCCAGCAGATGGGTAAAGGAGGAGGCTGGAGCCCTCAGGGCTTTTTCAGCTTTTTAGTGATCTTTGCACATCATTTGCAGTGAGATAATGGGTGCAGGAAGGCAGGGACCTTGGAGGCTGCGGGGCTGGCAGGCCTCCTATCCCTGGTGAATCTTTACTCCTGGGCTCTCTGGCGTTCTCTCATGTTCTCTTCTCTGGTCTCTAGTGCACTCTGCCACACAGGACTCTGCCGCCCCTCCCTTAAATGCTCAGTCTCTCAGCTCAGGTGCGCCCACTCACGCACGCCCACACCACGCTCCAGGTGCAGCCATCAGGCACGCGTGCAAGACCACAGGTGTCAATCACAGATGCTAATGGCGTGAAGGCAGAAAAATCCTGATAGCCTCTATGTATCCTGCACCCCCAGATACTGAAGCCAGCGACCATGCCTCCCAGCTCCAGTCTCTGTTACCACTGCCCCAGCAATTCGCTCCAGTTGTCACTGCACTTTTATTAAAATAAGACCCACCCCAAATAAGACTCCCCCAATTTGTCCTTCATCCTTGTAGTCCCAATGCCCATTAACCCCACTGCTGCCCCTCCCGTCTCGTGACCCTAAAAACGCAGTCACCTTTGCTCCCCTCCTTTCTCAGCCCCAGCATGCAGGCAGTTTTGCTCACAGCTGACCCTCTTTCCATTTCCACATCTCAAGATTTTTTATGTTGAATATAGGTATCGTTCCTTAATTCCTTTACTTGTCTCAGGAAATGCTTTCCTAAACTTCAATAACTGCAGACAGTTTAAATGTTGGTTTATCCCCTGGGACCAAGACGCCAGGTGTCCAGGATTCTGGTTCTGCAGGGCCTCTGTCGGCTCTGTGGCTTTAGGTATGTGATTTATACCTACGACTTCATTTTCTCTACTTGTAAAATGAGAGTGTGACAGGACCATCTCTGAAAAGATGTGCCCAATTCTGAACTGCTTAGAATCTACCCAACAGACTGCGTCCAAAGAAGTCTTCTTAAAACACCCTCTTTAAAAAAAACAAAAAACAAAAAAAACATTTATGCATACAGAGCTGGAGTATAGGCCAGAGGGGCGATGAGAGGATTCACCAGAGACAAAGTGGGGAGTAGAACAGGCCAACAATGAAGGACACTGCTGAGGGGAGCAGTGGGCGGGTCAGGAGAGGTCTGCCCGCATCATGTGGGTCACGTCCAGGCTGGGGATCGAACTAAGGCTTTAGTTTCTCAGTGTTGTGCTTTAACCCGCTGTACCACCAGGGAGGGCCAAACACCCTCTTTTAGAGACTGTAAAATCCTCTCCTTTCTCAAAGCCCCAGTCTCCTCTGCCCGGCCCCACAGGTCCCACTCCTGCTTGGCACTGAAGTCTCCTACCTTATTACTGCCTGCTCTTCACAAGCCCACACGCAAGCTAAACTCAGCTGCATCCTCTCGTCAACCTCCTGCCAAAGTTTCCACCCCTTTGCCTTTGAGGCATCAGAAGTGTCCTACCTTGTCCCACAGGTGGAAATCATGTCTCCGTACAAGCCTTGAAATAGGGGCTTCTTCTTCCCTGTCCCCCCCCCACAAATTAATTTATTCAGCCCAGAATGGCACTTATATTTTTTGACCATTACATCATATTCTTGACTCATACTAGGCTTCCAGTCAAATAAAATACTTAAGTTTTTAAAAATATATAATCTGATGAAACTCATTCTCTTCTACTCTTCCCTTTTGTCCACTTCTGAACTGATACTCAGAACTTCATCTGTTAAGGTTTAATTTTCATCCACTATTCTCACCCATGCAGACCCCTTTGATTTTTGATTCCCTGATCTAGTTTATGCCATTGTGATACGTAAGTGTGATGAGTATACTGTTTTATTGAAGTTGTTGATGCAAATGTGGGACGGAACTGGCCAGCTCAGCACTTCCTTCTTGAGCCTGACAATTACCTCGTTATCTACCAGTTTCTGCACCAGGTTATTTACCCAGAGTTCACTGCGATTCACTACGTAGATAGACAATAAAGGACAATTTATAAATCACCTATTAAGAGCCAGTCATATACAAGACAGTGTTGTTAAGCTCTGTGTAACATAAACTGATGGCCGCGTCTTGTCCCCTGTCCTGTTTGATTTGCAAAGAGCAAATAAAACTTGTACACAGACCTCAACAAGAGGTGGGTCAAATGGCTTTGTAGATTCAAAGGATGGAGAAACACATGGCTTTTAGGTGAGATGAGTAGAATTGTTATAAGTGGAGATAAGGAGATTAAGGCAGATGTTAAGCTGCTGTCACAAAGAGAGCCCAAAATATCACTTCTCCACAGTGGCTGTTCATTTCTCTCTCAGCAGTTAAGGTAAGCAGGTGGTCCAAGCCGAAAAGCTCTGTCCTCCACCTGAGTTTTCTACTTGCATGTTCAAAGTGACAGCTCCAGTTGTCACCATTTCCGGCCAGAAGGAAATTTTAAGGGTACAACCAGGAAGTTTCTTATGTTGCTTCTATTCATATCACATTGACCTGTGCTGAGTCACACCCAGTGACAAGGCAGTCTGGGTAATGGCAACCCCAAGCCAAGCGGCAACTCTTACTTTTGAAGGAGAATCTAGATAACAGGAAGACTATTAGCCGCCTGCCATAGGAAAAGGAGAAAGAACTTCAGGTGATAAGAAGCTCTGGAAGAGAGGGCAACGATCGATTCATTATACCTCAGCTCCGTGGAAGTTATCAGAGCACAGACAGGAACTGCATAGCAAAAAAAATGGTATCTTCAAGGAGGAATGGACTTAGTGAAAGTTCTGAAAATGGTTAAGAAAATGATAAGAAAAATGGTAAGAATTTACAGGTAGGGGTCTTCCCTGGTGGCAGATGGTTAAAGCACAGCACTAACAAGCTAAAGCCACTTCAGCATGAGTTTGATCCCTGACCCGAGGTGACCCACATGGCACGGCAGACCGCATCTGACCCACCTGCTGCTCCCCTCAGCAGTGTACTTCGTTAATTGGGCTGTTCTGCTCCCCACTCTGCCTCTGGTGAATCCTCTCACTGCCCCTGCACCTCTGGCCTGAACCCCAGTTCTGTGTGCATGAATAAATAAATCCTAAAAAAAGAAAAAAAAAGAATTTACAGGTAGAGGGAGGATGGCTAAACTTCAGCCTTGAGATTCAGTAATTGTGCTTCCTAGCCGTGTGGAGAGCGGTTATGGAAGCCGAAGATCTCCAGGGTGCCCTGGCCCCGAGGAGGGCTGATCTGGGACCCAGGGGATGAGCAGAGGGTTTGTGCGCTGAGGCCCAGGCGAGGCATGTGCCCTGCGCTACTGGGCACCGGCCACTGAGTACTTTTCCTCTAGGCAGGCAGCTGGGATGTGGAAAGCAAAGAACGAGGGCTTGCCTTAGCATGGCCACCTTAGAAATTCCGAAAGGTGGGCTCCAGGAGGCCCTTTCTTTGCCAGGTCAGAGGTGGGCGCACCTGCATCTTCCCAGCCCAGCCCAGTCCTCTCTGCCTAACGTGGTGACTGTCACAACAGGCTCCCTGCAAAAGCATTTTCTCAAAAAAGTGTTTTTTTCTCATTCTGTCCCAATTTTCGTTTCTGCTTAAATTCAGTAAAAAGCACTACCAAATTTTTAAATAATGTGATCCATTTCCCCCTCCCCGTGGTCACTTCATCAAAGGTATTGAATCTGTTCTGAAAATGCAGCTATCCTCTGGATTTATAGGTTCTCTGATAGGAAATGTTTTGTGAAAAAATGGAAACTACTCCCTTTGGTGGATATGGTTGCTGCTTTGTTTCTGTTCAAGAATGATCTGTTAAATTGTAGCATTCCCCCCACCAAGCAGATTCCCAGGGTGGTGGATCTGTGCTCCAAACTAAGGGAAGTTGAAGCTCCTAGCAGTTCAGAGGCGTATCTAAAGTGTCAGAGCCACAGACAAACATTCTCAAGCAATCTCTGCAGATCTGAGAGAGAAGGGACGGACATGTAAAAAGGGCAGAGCTCCAGCGTCAGGCTGCAGTGTCCCCTGCATATCTAAGACACTTTTCGTAGATTAGCAGCACCCATAATGAGGGCACAGTCATGGGAGCTTCCTACATTATCTCATTTTGCCCCCTAACAATGCGATGATGCAGGTTCCCTCGTAGCACCCATTTAACAGGCAAAGGAGCTGAGCTCAGAGAGGTTAAGTGACTTCTGCCAGATTGCACAGGATTCAAACCTCCTGCTGGAGACTCAAGAGCCCTCCTAAGGCAGAGTGCATACTCTGATGCTGCATAAAGACTGTCTTCACCGTAGACATTGTAAGACCAAGGAAATGACTCCACAGGGAGAAGTTTCCAGACATATCAGGAAGACCCAGCAAGGTTTGAACCTGGACCTGGAGATAGATGGAAGGGGCAGAAGAACTTAGCAGAAGGAATACACAAGATAGGTGGACCAAACTCACTCCCAGGCGAGTTACGTGGCCTGGGCTGAGGCACCCAGGAAGCAGAGGCAGGTCGCCTGAGTTCATTTTAGCTGTTTGATTGTGGCCAAAGTGGTTACCTATCTGTGTCTGAATTTCCCATCTGTAAGATAAACAGAAGAATTATATATATCTCACAGGACTGCTTGAGGATTAGTGAGTGAAATTATATCTGAGACAGAGGCTTTTAGTTACCCACCCTACCTTTGTCCTCCTTTTTCGTAGTAGTGACCCCCAATTTTCAGCTGAGCACATGATCTCCCAGAATAAAGGCTCCACAGTTCCCCATCCCTTGCAGGTACAAGTTACCCTACAATTAATTATATCTGGCCAATGAGATATAAGTAGATGGTCTGTTACTGCTCCCTGAAAGTCTAGTCGGCATGTACCTTTTGCTCCCTTTTTCTTCTTTGAAACTTCTCCCAGTCTGCTGCAATGTCTGCATTCTAATAGCCATTGTGGACCTGAGGTTGAGGGCAACACCCTCAGGATAGAGCAACTGTGAGCTGGAAGGATACGGTGTACCTGTGTACTGTTTACTTCAGGAGCAAAACTGCTGTACCAGCCCTTGGTTACCTTCTTTTACATAAAAAAAAAGATCTTATTTAAACCACTTTGACTTGGGGCTTTTGTTATTCTTGTTTGAACCTAATCTTAACTCATCCATCAAAGTAAAGCCTATCACATATAAACAAAATGTTGTTTTCTTGTTATTATTTTGTGTTAAATGGTGGATGATGTCAGGCCAAGCTATAGAAGGACTTGAACATCCAAGAGAGGTCTTTACCATGATAGAATTAAGCAAAAGTGACTCAAAATCACTAGGCCATCCCATAAAGATAAAGGGCAGGAGCTATAAAATACAGGGGAGTGAATGTAACAGAGCCCTGCGCTGAGGCTGGTTATTAAAACTGTAAATAAGGGCCCTCCCTGGTGGTGCAGCGGGTTAAAGCACAGCACTGAGAAGCTAAAGCCACTTCCACATGAGTTCGATTCCCGCCTGCCCCAGAGGTGACCCACATGGCGTGGCAGACCTCTCCTGACCCGCCCGCTGCTCCCCATCAGCAGTGTACTTCATCGATCTTCCTGTTCTGTTCCCCACTCTGTCTCTGGTGAATCCTCTCACCCTCCGCATCTCTGGCCTATACCCCAGTTCTGTTGCACAAATAAATAAATCTTAAAAAAAAAAACTGCAAATAAAATTCAGCTCTAAGTTGCCTGGCTGCTTCGACCTGAAAAAAAAAAAAGACATTCTGTCAGGCTTTTGATTAGAGATCTCCTATTGTACAAGAACTCTATAAGGCAGTAGAATCTAGCACTTTTGTTCAAGACAGGAGAAGAAATAAGAGGAAGTCATGGCAAGGACTTAAGCATAAAGTGGTGAAGGTTGACAGCAGTGGAATGGGAATCGGGGAACAAATATGGAATATGACTCACAGGCGCTTACGAGGACTTGACAGGGAAGAGTTATGGGGATAAAGGGAATGTAAATGCAGAAGACTGTACTTTCACATCTGAGAAGTGATAGTAGTCTGTGTCTACTACAAAAATGCTGTGTTGCACACCATCCAGTAATCTCAGTGAATTACAACAACAAACATCCTATCTATTGCTATGGGTGTGCCAGTTGGCAATGATTCTCTTGGTGACTGGAATCAGGTGGGCGTGGCTCCAAACTGCCAGTGGTGTCAGATCTATTCCAAGTGTCTCTTCATGCTGGGATTTGAGGCATCCAGGCAAATTCATCTTGCAGCAGACAGCAGAAATGCAACAGACTAAGTCAAGCCATGAACGCGTATTGAAAAAAAGTCCCTGCTCATATCACTTGTACTTGTGTTTCTATTTAGCCAAGGCAAGTCCATGGTTACTAAGTCTACTAGTCATGAGGCTAAGTCCAGAGACACTGGGGAAAGGAAGCATCAGACGCCTCTACCAGGAGGCTTGTCGAAGTCACACAAGGGAGGCGCAAAGACCTGGAAACAGTAATCCAATCTGCTCCACAAGTAAAATAAGTGTGATACCCTACACATACACATGGGATTTAGTAACAGAGTGGAAGAAACTGTCAAATTTCTTGAAGCAGGGCACACCTGTAATGTCATGGCTCTGTTGGATGTTCTGATAGATCAGTCAGAAGACCTGGGTTCCGCCCTCTTGCACTGTTGGTGGGAATGTAGGTTGCTCCAGCTCCTATGTAAAACAGCATAGAAGTTTCTCCAATGATGAAAAGTGGATCTTCTACACGACCCAGCAATTCTAGGTATCCACTCAAAAAATGTAAAAACACTAACTTGAAAGGGAACTTGAATTCCCATTTTCACTGTAGCACTATTTACAATAGCCAAGCTATAGAAACAATACCCAAAAACAGATGAATGGATCACAAAGATGTAGTATGTATATAGACACACACACACAATGAAATAATACTGAGTGATCAAAAAGATAAACACATGCCATTTGTGGCAACATGGATGGAGCTGGAAGAGATGCCCAATGAATTAAAGACAAATAGGAGATGGTATCACTTACATGTAGAGTACGGAGAAGTCAAAGAAAGGGTCAAATAAAGCCAAACTCAAAAGTAACCGTTGAAATCTGACTATAGAATACAGTATTAAAGGGGGGGGAGGGAAGGGAGGAGAAAGTGGGACATGAGCACAGCAGACTTGATGGTGGGCAGTGGGTGCCTTGGTGGTTGGGTTGCTATGATATATGGTATCAGCACCCAAGGGTGAGATCCTGCACTTCCATATACAAACAGCAACGTGATGTAACGGTACCTTGATACAAACTAAAAAAAGTTCTCAGCTCCAGATCTGGCTCTGTGGCATCCTTAGCTTTTTGCTTGTTGCTATTTTCTACCAAAGGTGTTAAAAATAAGCCATCAAGGGACTTCTTTTTCTGCATCGAAGTTTTTTGTGCTTTTCCCTTCCCGTCTCACACAGTGGCTGAGATCAACCTTGCAACGGAACATCAGTGGATGGGCCATACAACAGCTGTCAAAATTGGCCGTGCTGTAAGATGGAAAGACTAGGACTTAATCATGGTGGTGGCGTCACTTTGCGCTGCTTTAGGTCTTTCTGTGTTTCCCAAGCTTTCTGCAATGAGCACCTATACACTTAATAATTTTTTAAAGACAGAGTATTACATTGCACAAAGGCTGTAGTATTTTTACATTTAACTTCAATTATAGAAATATCCACTTTTTGATTTAAAGATTTACTTATTTATGGGGTACAAGCCAGAGGTGTAGGGATGGTGAGAGATTTCACCAGAGACAGAGTGGGGAGCAGAACAGATTGATGAAGTACACTGCTGAGGGGAGCAGCGGGTGGGTCAGGAGAGGTCTGCCGTGCCATGTGGTCACCTCCGGGGCCGGGATGAACTCGCACTAAAGCGGCTGTTGCCAGCCTGTGTCCGAACTCCTTGAGCCACCAGGGCGGGCCCTACAATTAATTTTTTAAAAAGACTTATCTATTTATGCATACAGAGCTGGGGTACAGGCTAGAGGTGCCGGGGCAGTGAGAGGATTCACCAGAGACAGAGTGGGGAGCAGAACAGGCAGATTAACGAAGTACACTGCTGAGGGGAACAGTGGGTGGGTCAGGAGAGGTCTGCCAGCCATGTGGGTCACCTCCAGGGCAGGGATCGAACTCATGCTGAAGGGGCTTTAGCTTCTTAATGCTGTGCTTTAACCTGCTGCACCACCAGAAAGGGCCCCCATTAAATAATTTTAAGGATTTTTTTTTAAATGATTGTCTTGGACCCAAGTCTATTGCCTAACCTTTGTCAGTAAATTTCTTTCTTTCTTTTTTAAATGCTTTATCCATTCATGCATATGAGAGCTCCTTTGCCAGTAAATTTCTAAAGGAAAAGCCTGTTTGAAGCATTAGTCAGCTCAGCAGCTCGGCCAAGCCCCACCAAGCCAGGCCTTCCTTGAAGACACATTCTTCCATGACAAGGTGGTCACTGGCCTTCTAATACTGACTTCCCCCACATGATTTGGTTTCTTTTTGTTTGCTTGTTTTTGTTCTACCTTCTGAATTATGGCAGGTGGGGGGAATTTTATATTTGTTTGCAAAAGAACAAGTCAAGTATTCCCTCATTTCTTCACCGAGGTGCTCTCTCCCAGTCCAGAAGGAAGTCAGGAAGTACAAAATCCAAGAAATCCACCAGCTTATGTACCTTACTCAACTCTCCAAATGTTTCTCAGTCCCTCCCACTTTCAGTCATGCCCCACGATGATGATGCAGCTGACAGCAGGCAGAACCCCAGGCCTGGACAGAAGACTGTGAGCTGGGCTTGTTTTTACCTGCCCCAGGCCATCCTGTGGGGGCACAGGAGAGCAGACTTTGAGTGGCAGGAGCCTGGGCTTTGAGTCCCGCTAATCCTGACTGGATGGAAGCTACCGAAATAAACCCCATTGTTCCCCACTCTCCTTCTCTCCCCAGTCCTCCTCCACCCCACCCCCCACTTCCCACCCCCAGCCATCTAGTTTCCTTTATCTCATTTGAAAGTTCCCAGAGCCACTGCCTCCCCTTGCGTAGGTCAGTTGTCTGTCTCCTCACACAGCCAGGCTCTGTCTTATTCCTCCCTCTAGTGCTACTAGCTACTCGTCAAGTGCAGAGATCTGGTTTACCAAGCTGGCCTCTTGGCTACAAGTGAAATCCTTGGTTATTCTTTCTCCAGACTCTTTTCTTCTCATGAAGTTGAGATCTCCTTCTGAACATTTCAATCCCTGTTTCTTCCTCTCTTGTTCCAGATGTTGTCTTGTGTCCATGGTGGTGTTACCTCCTCCCCACTCCCTGTGGAGCCTGATTCATTCTGAGCTTCAACCATGTGCTGACCACACCAGCCAGCCCCCACCCCCACCCCACGCTGAGTCATATTTCCTGGAGGTGCTGATCATCATCAGCATGACACACAGGTCTGAATCTCATGTCCAGAGCTGAATTCATCTCTCCTCTGGGGTTCTTGGGATGTAAGCAACAGGGATTGAGCCTAGTACATCCAGAGGAGAGAGTAACCAGAAGAATTACAAGGTGGTTCCAAGAATCCAGAGGCTCATGGAACAGCCTCATGTCTAGTAGGCAACACAGAGATCACTGTATGGATTCAAGCTCCCAGAAACAAATTTGACATGGCCAGTTGGATCACTGCTCTACTCCTTGGAATCTATTATCAGAATAAAGTGGGATAAAAATGGCAGAAGATCCTCACCAGACAAGACATTAGTCTTCATGTCTCCCCAATTGGCTGCTTTTTCTTCTAATGTTCCATCTCAGCTGATAACCCTGCCTTCCCTTCCATGTATGGCCTAGGCTGGAAAGGAAATATTCTCACTCTCTTAACCTCTCTTTCTCCAACTCCAATCAGCTGCACATTCATTGCATCCTAAGTTTACCTCTTAAGAAAGTTCTCCACACACCTGCCTCCTCCTAAATGGTGTGTCTACATTCACTCTTAAGTGAGCCATCTACACCCCAAATCTGACCATGGCTCCTCTCTATTATAATTTTTTACCCAGAGGGTAGGCCATGGACTTGCGATTCATGTTTCATGATACAAAATAAAATTCTGCCAGGGCCTGGCTACTGCCATGTGGCTCCTAGTTCACATTCCCTGCCCTGAAGATGGTTTTTCTTTGCTTCTCTCATCCTTTTGCTTGAGAGGCCTCTGCTTCCCTGGCCGTTACCAACTCAGTTTTAAAACTCCTTCTCCCGTAAGTCTTTCCGACAGCTCATGTGAGGTAGAGGATTCCTTTTCAGCATTCCCATGATGCCTTGAACATAGATGATTATCACACAAACCCCACTGTTATGTATTATCTCCCTCGCTGCCTGTAAGTTCATAACAGCAGGGACAGGAACTGGCTTATAGTAGATGCTCTATAAATATTTATTTGCATGATCATTGACCTTGAAAAGTCATGTAAATTCTCTAGGTTTCATCTTCCTCCCTGCAGAAAAGGGATAACTCTACTTACTCCTGCTGCAAAAGAAATGGGAGAATGTAAGTTAAATATCTTGAACAATTCCTGGCACATAATAAGAACGCAATTTAGAGTCACTGCCCTCACCACCATTTACTCTTCTGCCACGCTTTTAATGAGAAGCAGAAAGATTTCTTAGCATCCTTTCTTTAGTTGTACTTCTCCCTTATGGTGCTATAAACTGAGAAAAAAATGGGACTAGGTCTGTATAACTCATTGCTAAATCTTTTGCTTGTGGCAGTGCTTCATCAGTATTTTAGGATAAATGAATAACTATATGCTTATTTGAACCTTAAGTTGCACCTTTCCCCTTCTATAAGTCACCAACTTGAGTTTATTTGGGGTGCATCGTTTTCTGTAATAAACCAGTGAAAGCCCGGGGAATATCAGAGACGAGGCTGCTGGACATGCCCCCTGCCAAGTAGTCCAGGTGGCCGCTGGCCACTCTCCAGCTGGAGAGGGTGTCTGTGAGGCCCCAATTTTGCTCCACCTGCCAACCCGCGGGAGAAGTGCTGGCTCCTTGGCTCCTACAGCCTCTTTTCATCCTTATAATAGGTCTAGAAGGGAGATACAGTAAGTCCTCACAAAAGGTTGCCAGTAGGTTCTTAGAAACTGACTGTAACAGAAATAAGTATAATGAAACCAGTTTTACTATAGGCTAATTGATATAAACAAGCCTTATGTTCCTACAATTTTCTTCTGGTCACAAAAACATCACCAGGTGTCTCAAGATCAAAAACCATTTAGAAAATTAAGCAAGTTGTATTCATTCATTCGCTCCCCAGCCTGTTTGTTTCAATTGGGGAGGGGGGGGAGGGAAGCCTCTCCCAGCAGCTCAGGGTGCAAGTCAGGTACCCAGGCAGGACAGGACGCCCTTCCAACACAGGCCACTCACACACACCCTCACTCACTTGGATTGAGACAATTAAGACACACGATGAGCCTATGCCCATCTTTGGGATGTGGGAGGAAACCAGTGTGGGAGCAAACCCAGAGGGCTTGGGGGCCTGCAGAACGCCACACAGTTGGCAGCCCCAGCGGGAACCCATTTCCTTTGCCATCAACTTACAACCAAGCGATGTTGAATGAAACGACGTGACGGAGGCCATGGCTGGAAGGTCTGCTGAGATGTTGTTACCACACCAGACAGTGTCCAGAAGGCATAGATGAGCACCCTCCGCTGGGTAACTGAGGACAGTTTAGTAAAGGGATTTTGATGAAGGTGTAAGCAAGATTTAGGGAACTCTGTTAGGAAGAGTGTAGTAGTGTACCCCAGGGCTAGGAACAGCTGGGAGTCCTTTTCAGCCCTAAAGGGAAAAGGGGGGCGCCACCCACAGCAATCCGGGAGGGAAGGAGCTTCTCTTCTGCCAGGGCTCCCCCATGATGAATGCAGTCAGAAGACAGAGGGCTGGGAGGGCCTCCCAGAACAGGAGCAGTGTGCGAGCACGGGGTGGATGTGCTAGAAGGTGCTGGGTGAAGGGACCATGGGGTCCAGCTTTTAACTAGCCACTCCGCTCTCCGCTAGGGCCAATGTTGCTCAGCAACGTCTCTCAGACTTCACATGCTCGCAGATGGCGCTTCTTGCATTGAAACCAGGCAGACCCTAAGAGCTGGTCACATCAGCATTGAACAGATGGGTCATACCTGATAAGGAAGGAGGGCAACCCCGGATTTACACACTGATACACACTGCTGCTCTCTGAACGGCCAGGAAAATACCTGCCAACTTCACTCTAATTGCATGGAAGTCTTGAAAGGTCCCCATGAACACGGGCTTCTTCACAAGTTCCCAGGAGCTGCAGAGCCCTAGACTTGGCAAACTAGGGCCACTGTGCACTTGGGCCCCATTTGTAGAAATGGAAATGATCATACCGATGGGGTGTCGTGAAGATGAAATGCAATATGTGACTCGTTACTCTCCCATTCGATGTTAATGGAAAACAACCTTATTGTGACAGCCAAAGCCACTGTAGCCTTGACCCATCAGAGCTTTGGGACTCATAGAATTCTTTAGAATGGACGCTTCTACAGAAAGAAGAGTGGTGTTTTGTAGGGTTTATCATTTTGAATTACTTTCCCTTTGATGTTTTCATAGGGGATTGTTACATACACACAGTGAGGAATGTTAGTGCCTCTTTTGAAGCTGGAAAACTTGGCACCCTAAGAGACGAGGTGACTTGTTTAAGGTCACAGAGGCTGGAGTTGCCCGAGTCACTCATGGCCACATGCCCCAGCTGGACTCTGTGTGGACAGATGGACACTGAAGTCAAAGGGGCCGCTGTGTGCACCCACAATACATAGCGACAGTCGTCTGGCTGCTGGAGGCCACATCACCTAACAATGTGTTACCCCTATTATAATTCTACCTTTCTGATGCAACAAAGAATATCTAACACGCCTCCAACTACACCTGTGAGCAGGCGTGTGGGGAGCACCCCAGGTTGGGTTAGCACCGCTTGCTCACTGCTGCTGAGTCGCCCACTACCCAGAGCATCTGTCCCCATTTCTCCGAGGGGACAGTGTGTCCAGGCCATCAGCTCTGCCAGTGCTGTATCTGTGACTGTGGGGACCAGAGGAACGTACCCCAAGGTTTAAGTGACTGGAGATGGATGGTTTATAATGAGAAACCCCATCTTTGAAAGCACAGCATGCCTTAGCATCCTCTCCTTTGAAGAGAGTTATTTTTGTCTTTCATCTTCGGAAACCGTTCCAAAATGATGGGGGAGGCAAGTATCGAAGAGAGATTAAAAAAAAAAAAACCCCAGCCAAAATCTCCAGCTCAGAAGAGAGCAAATCACTGCTATTTCCTCATCAGCAATCGCCGCGGTGATGGAGAACAGGCTGAAATGTGGGTGAACTGCCCTTGGGTACAGCACAGCATCCTGCACTGTGATCGCTTTCTGTAGGATTTCTCTCCATAAACTTCACGAAACAGGGCTTGTTGCCATGGTTACTAGCAAATCACATGATAGACTCACTACCTAGAAGTGTAGAACAGCCAAAGCAGAACGCAATGGGGGACAGGAGACGTGTCCCTCCTCAGCTCAGACACTTCTTTGCACCCCCACATGGCCTCAACAGCCCTCCTGTCTGACCTGCCCAGTTTCAGGGTTTGCCAGCTGTTCTTTGGGCTCCAGGACATTGTTTTCATAATGGGACCAGCACAGACCCCATGTGCAGAAAAGGACTTCTTGTCATTTCAGGAGCTCCCTCTCCTTCCCTGTGCCTCCCTTTCCTAGCCCCTGTGGTGTGTGTGTGTGCGCACACACGCACACACACTAGTGCTGTAATTAAATAGCTGAGTTGAGTGGGAAGGGGTGGAGAACAGCCTACACTACTTGAATAAGCTCTTTTTTAAAATTCAAGGATGGCATGAGTCAGGAAATTTCAAAGCTATGATACAATCAGGACACTGATGCCTCAAGGGGACAGGACAGGGGAGTCAGGACTTGCTCAGATCCTAAAGACAGGCAGAGTCTGGTTTCTCAGGCATAGCTTTGAGGGGGGCTCTGTAGACCCCCAGCCTTTGAGTCATGGAAGGGCGTCGGTGCTGACACCCTCTGACGTGAGACAGTGAGTGTGGTGTCACCAGCTTTACCTCGCAGGGGAAAGAATAAAGCACCCGGACAACAAGGCTCTCTGTCCCCCTCACTCCTTCCCTACAGAGCCAGGTGGGGCTCACTGAGCCCCTGTGCAGAGAAGGTGGTGGTGAGTGGGTTCATCTCAGCAGCAGCAGCAGCAGCTCGGGCAAAAAGTGTATGCCTTTCCCCCTGACGGTTATAGATTGCCAACTTCTTTGGATTCAGATCTTATCTCAGCTTGTCATTCCATCAGATTTTCTGGTTCTCCTTTCCCCATTGCAAAAGCAAAGTCCATGAACAAATCCAGAAATGTCACCAGGCAGCAAAAAGCAGGACCTGAAAGGAACGCTGCCCTCCCTGTGCTAGTGGTTCAGAGGACTCGCACAAAGTGTGTTCAGGGGAGTGGAGGCAGCAGCCCCAAGCAAGAGCTGAGAAGCCCTGAGACCTCTAAAATGAAGGATGAACCCCGGGGTGCGTGAGTGTCTGTCCAGCGAGTACAAAAGTATGCTTCTCTCTTTCACATCTACCTACCTGAGCACATGTGTTATAACCCATATCATTGTAGGATCAGGTGTGGTTGAGATTAAGAAAAAAAGAATAATATTCAAAACAATGACAGCTCAAACAAGGGAGAAATCTACTTCTCTCTCTCATGTAAATGGAGTCTTCAGGAAAGTCTGGCATAGCTGCTAAGGAGACTTATCCTCCACTTCCGATTTCAAGGTTGTGGCTTGTCAAACCACCACCCTCGGAAGCAGGAGAAAAGAGGGGAAGAATTGCATGTTCCTCCAGTTAAAATACTTCCTGAAAATTGCACCCCTCACCTCTGACAATTCATTGGCTAGAATTTAGTCATCTGGCCACACATCACTACAAAGGATCCTGGGAAATGGAGTCCGCTCTTGGGTGCCATGTGTTCCTTAAGGTTGCTATACCCAGTAGGGGAGGATGGCCACTGGGATGCCATTAGCAGCCTTTACTGAAGTAATAAGTTGTAATATGGCAGTAGCTGAGCACATTTTTTGCTATAGTTACCAAAAAAATGAAGGTACTTGTTGGGAGCATAGCGAAAATTAGGATTTTGGGGGGAGTAAAATTCAAAGACTACTATTAATTTTAGTTTCCTAGAATTTCCTATTTTTTCCAGTTTGACTGATTTGCCAAATCATTTAGCAAACTGCATAATTTTTGGAGTTCACTTTCACATCTCATTTGAGCACGTGCTTCATCACCCTCCATGAAAGCGCTGGTGCCAACACCCTGTCACCTCGCTCTTCTGCTCTCTCCTCCTCCTCCCCTATGTCCTCTGGGAACCATGCATTGTATATATATATATATATATAACTATTATATATTATTAATATTATATATTAATAAACTATTATATATAATAGTTTATTATATATAATATTATAT
>NW_004567110.1:25961525-26063002 GCF_000260355.1 Condylura cristata
GGTGCCCTGTGGGTCACCTCCAGGGCTGGGGATTGAACTCACACTGAAGGGGCTGCGGCTCGCTTGCAGTGCTGCATCCTTACCCGTTGAGCCACAGGGAGGACCCGATTTCATCTTTTTTTGCTAAAACAGCTAAGTTGTTTCCCCTGGGTTATTTTTTCAAACATCTGCTAATGGGTTCTCAGGTTGGCTCCATGCGTTGACTTATTTAAATAACACTGCTAAGAAAACAGGAGTGCAAGCTTCTTCCATCTTATCTGGGTGAGTACGTAGCACTGGTCTTGCTGGGTCATAAGACATTTCCACTTTTATTACTTTGCAGCTCTCTATCATTTTCCACAGAGGCTGCACTAAGTTACATTCCCACCAATAATAGAGGCGCATTCCTTTTTACTCAATACCCTCACCACCATTTTGGTTTCAAGTCTCTCTGATACAGACTATAGTCGGCATGTAGGTGATGGAAGGAAGAGGAAATGAATTTTTTTCTTGCCACCTTGTATTCTTTCGCCTGTTTCCTGGTAAAGCAGTATGGAGGGTTTTGTCTGAGTATCCATTTCCAACCCCCGTTCACCCCCCAACACCCCTCCACCACCCACCTACTGTCAGCCATCTGCTGTGAGGGCACCCTAATTAATCTTTGTTAAGCAACTTTTCCTATTCCCTTGTCTGCTGGGGCAGTGCAGGTTACTGGATGTTGGGTCCAGAAAGCACATGAAGGTTGGGGCTGCACAAACACCCTCACTTGTGTGAGGAGAGAGCTTGTCTGAGAATGCAATCAACACCTGCAGGAGAAGGGATCTACCGTGACAGAGGACGAGGTCCAGTGATTTAATTTAAGTTCTTGCATCAAGCCTAGTCTGAACATAATATGGGCTGTGTTAGAGCCATCTTGGGCCTTTTGAGGAGCTAGAACCCCTAGAATTAGCAGAGTAATGGGGATGGGATTGCTGGGACTGGATGACTTCCTAGAGAGCCATAGTAACAGGAGAGATGTCCATGTGCAAGAAAACTAAATTGGGTAAACCACTGATTATTTTGGAGTCTTTTTTTTAGCAGCCAACCTAACTAGTGATTTATCTTATTTAAGTTTTGAAAATGATCACATGTAATTACCCAACGTTGAACAAGAATTTGAACCCAAGACTGTCTGACTTAGGAGTCCATGCTGCTCACCTCAACGTCAGCTCTCTGCCTGTGCATCCCAGACATCCTGAGTGAAGTGAAAGAAGCTCCCATTACCTCTTTACATGTAGGCATCCCGGGGCTAGAGAAGAGGCTGTTTCCCATTGTGTTGCCCATCTCACCCTGAGACTTTGTGCTCCATAAAAGTCAACCAAGAAGATGAAAGTTAATGGTCTTAATGAGCTCTAGGCTATCTAGCTGGCTATAGCAAGGTCAAATGAGATCATGTTTGAGAAGATGTTTTGGAATGCATAAGCCAATATATATTCCTATGACTACAGTTAGCCCTCTCGGGAGGAAAGTCTCTCAATTTAGAGCAGGAACAGGCCTTCCCCACGCCTGTGCTCTGGCTCTGTTTTTTGGTGTCACCCTCTGAGAGGCAGTCCTCCTGGGCACATCACTTTTAGAGCATGTCTTAGAAACCACCCAGAGACCTCTCCTGGGGTCTTCTAACCCCTGTCTCTGAGATGCTTCCTCTAAGAGGTCAGTCATTCAGAGGTCCCTTTAACAATTGGTCCATGATCAAAATATGACTCCACAGTGCACTGTAGGGGACAAATCTGATGCCATTCCTGGGACATACGAGCAATTCTCCCTACTTGTCCCTTTACATACTCTTCTCTCGATATCCAGTCCTCTCCCAAGTCCAAGTTCAAAGTCACCTGCTTGGCAGAAGTCTCTGAGGGGTATCCAGGTGCTCAATCTCTTCTTTTTCTTGCTGTGTTACTTGGTACTTAACTCTGTTATAAGATGTGACATGTTATATTGTTATTTGTTTTGAAGATTTATTTATTGATGCATATAAGAACTGGGGTACAGGCCAGAGATGGGGGTGGATGATAGGATTCACTAGAGACAAAGTAGAGAGCAGAACAGGCAGATGTAGTGAAAAATACACTGTGGGTGGGTCAGGAGAGGTCTACTGCACCATGTGGGTCACTCCCTGGCCAGGAATCGAACTTGTGCTGCAGTGGTTGCAGGTCACTTCACAGAGCTGTGCTTTAACCTGTTGTACCACCAGGGAAGGCCCTTATTTGTGTCTTTTTACACACTCACTTCATCCCCTCCCAACTATCACCTCTGCCCTCATAAGTGAAATTTTCTAAAATAAAGACTTCATTCTTCAGCCTCTCCCGCAGGGCCTGATCCTTACCGATCGTTTCATGAGTACTTGTTGAAGCAATGAATGAGTAAAAGCATGAACACAGGAGTAAAACCTCAGTGTCCGGAATTAGGCAAACTCTGGTCCAACTCCCATTGATTAACATACTCATTCATGCATGTACTCACTCATTTATTCAAATATGTTCTGAGTAACTTTTGTACTCAGGACACACTGTTAGATAGCAGAAGACAAATGGTAGGGACGAGTTGCCTTACAAACTTATGTCTGAATATTAGTAGAGACTGAAAATGAGCAAGCAAACTAGTCAGTAGAAAGCTATTTACAGATTCAAATGTGTTTTACGGAGAAAATGAACAAGGAGGGGAATGACAGGAGCCTGAGGCTGGCAATGGCTAGTTTAAATGGGCAGGCAGGAGCACTTGGACAGATTCCTGAAGAATGAGAATAAGGAAGACTTCTAAGGAATAGAAGGAAAAACAGGAAGTAGCTACAGACAGAAAAACACTGCTACTCTTTCTAAGGCTTAGTTTCCTCATCTATAAATGGAAAAATCGTACTTACTTCATGGTTTATTATGAAGCTTAAGTGCATTGAAATGCTTAGCGTAGTGCCCAGCACATGGGTAGTGCTGAGTGAATTTTAGTTTTTATTATCAGTGAGGGGGTAATGCCGTAGAAGGGAAGTGATGATGAGGCAATGCAGCCCTCCTGTGATTGCCACTCTCTTGTCCAAGTTCTCCCAAGCCATCTGTCAAACAACCTGCTTAAGGATGTTCTGGCATACATCTGAAGAGGTGTGAGCCTATGCTTCAGAAGCACACACAATGTTGTAGGCCAATGTTACCTCAATGAAATTTTAAAAATTAAAAAGAAAAAAATATCCCTAGTCTTCACCTCAATATCTCTGATCTACAGTCACTTTGAAATAGAAGTGTAATAGGCGGAGAAAATCAATTGTGGTCACATATGTGAAAGTCCTATACTATGCCAGTTACTACTGTTGTTGCTTCTCCAGAGTTTTGAACACCTTATTTTCTGATTGCAAGCACCACCGCATTTGCCAAGGACTGTCTTAAAACAAGACTCTTAAAAAAAAAAAAAAAAAAAAAACAAGACTCTTAAAGCCAGACCTGAAACCCTGGCAGAGCTAGGACCAAGCTTAGGGTCTGAGATCCAACAGTCTGAAAACCAGGTAGTAAGTTATTGGCCTGGGCAGGAATGAGTCTTGTTAGTAAGTCTGCACACCTCTGGCCAACCACAAGTACCTCCACCTTCTTGTGGTCTAGCAGAAGAAAAAAAAGCCTTGCTGTGTTACTTCAGAGAAAAAGGCTGTCTCTCAGAAAATAGCAGGGCATCACAGGGCTAGATACATCAGCTGGGCAGATACATCAGCAGGAGCGAAGATGTGCCTAACTCAGGGACAGAGGATTTCCTGTAGTTTAAAGTTCTCTGCACCGGCTGTTGCTCTGCTTAGGTGTGCGTGCATGTGTCTGTGTGCACACCCACATATGTGCATGACATGTATGTGCAGACCAGAGAGGGGGAATAGTACCGACTCCATATGCTAATAAGCCTCTGACTTGCAGATATGACAATTTTATGTATTCGTATTTTCATGTCTGGTCCTTAAATGGCAATATAGCAGAAACATGCCAAGGAGAGTGGTGAGAGAAGGACTTAATTACAGAGACCTTTGTCTAACTAACACGCCAATAATTTGCCTAGCTGAATGATTCAGCAGTAATCCTGCCAGGTTCCCGAGAAAGCCCGTATCTGGGATGACGTAATGTCTCTCCACCCTGATACAGCCGCCTCTCCACACCCACCATCACATGTTTGCCATCTCTTCTCGAGAGCCACAATTCCATCTGTGGGATCTTCAGTTGCCATCTGCATTGTGACAAATATGTATTTTATTATTTCAATGGTATTTCGGTGTACAGTGCTGCTAATCTAAGTCCTTCACATTTAATAACTCAACCGAAGAATTAAGAGAGAAAAATTCCTAAGCTCTGCTGAGCCATAGATCAGCAAATCAAGTCTGCAGAATGCCTCGTGTCCCAGATTGGATATTTGATCTGGGTAGCCCATGAATATTTATACTTTGAGGCAAAGTGATTGATTTAATTTTTCACTGGAGATTGAGGTGGCTGTCTAGACTTGCTACGAGGCAGGCATTGGAGAGAATATGAAGAGAAAGGACGCTGGTTTCACCTGCCACCTTGCGTGTGGCAGACAGAAACACTCATTTCCCTGCCCCAAATCCATCAAACTCCTTCTTCTTCCTGACCAGACAAGTACTCAGGAAAGATGCTATTCTGGTCATCTAAACTAATTTTGGTTTTCTTTGTCACTCTTGGCTAGCTGTATCATTCATTTTTTCCCCTATAATCTCGAAAAGAAATGCAAGATCCGCTGAGGGTGAAGGAAGAGTGATGGGAAAGATTTCTTTTTTAAGAAAAGGAAATCCAGTGAATAAACTGCTCTTGTTTTTCTGCATCAGGATGATGTTGTTGTGATGCAAGGGACTTGTGCGGACACCTTGCAAACTTGAGAGGTAACTGGAAGGATGACAGAGATGGCAAAAGTGGGTGGCTTTGCTATTGGTTGATAGGTTACCGAGCTGTCTCTACCTCCATGACACAATATAATAAACCCTTTCGAAAAGTTTAAGCTGATTGGGTTAAAACTTTCTGTCCCACAGAAACTGAAAGCATCATTCCTACATGAGGCAGGGACTTTGAAGCTATTTGACCATAAACCAAATTGAGAAATGGTGCAATACATTGCAATGGTGCAAATGTTCTACTTCATTTTAAAATTCAGGTCACAACCCACTGAAATTCACAAATTGGTCATGACCCACATTTTTGAGAACTTATGAGCTCTGGTATGTAATAGAAAGTGTGATGTACTAGTGTAGCGTCACAAGGAGCAACCCCAGAAGCGCTGACATTGGAAGGACGATGACTATGAGTATGCCAGACAGTGAGCTTTTCACGGAAGGCTGAACCTAGAAAAACAGCAACTTCATCAAAAGAAGGAGGTGGGAACTGGGGGTTTAGGGAATGACAAGGACAAAGGCAAGATAGTGCCTTTGGTTGGAGGTGCAGTTTGCTTCCAGCCCCCATAGGTAAACCTGGGTAGAGGCCACTGTGTGAGGTTTGGAGGGTGGTGAGACATGAGATCTGGTCCAGTCAGATCACGTGATGCTGTGACAGGGACGTGCACGGTCATGTAAAAGCCCTGGGGAAGAGCTGGAGCAAAGAAAGTCAAAATGGTGGCAGTTGCAGGTTGGTTTGGGTCTGCATCCTCTGAGACGCGCAAACATTAGAGCATAAAGCATGAGGCAAACGAGTAGGGCCTCTGCTCTGGGATGTCACCCTCTGAACTGTTACTTCATTCTACCTGAGTCACCACACATTCTTTTGACACAAAGGAGCTGGGGGTGGCATAAGGCGGGAGTTGTCTATCTACGAACTCTTTTATCATGGCAAACCAAGAGTGAGCTGGCCCTTCTCAACCACCTGCCTGGCAGCCTCCTGTTGAAACCAGTGGTGCTGATGTTGTGATTGTTCTAAGTGAAACCTATAGAGTGAGCAAGAGTAGCTAATTTTCAGTTTCAGAAAGGCCAAACCTCCCTCTCTTTTCATTATTTTTGTGTGTGTGGCCCCCGACTTGCCCTTTGTTGAGTTCACATTTTGTTAGATCCAACCCCAAGAGAAAGGATGAGTCTTGCTCCTTCTCCTGGAAAAAATTTCAGTGGAGAAGAATTGAAGTTTCTTGTTAAACTGAGTGTGCTCTCTGCAGATTTTAATTATCTATGTCATTCCTTTTCTTTCTATTCTCTCCCTGAAAGTCAAGAGTTGACTCTCATGATGGAAATGAATCAGAATTATCTGTGAATTCTCTTGTTATACCCATACATCTAAGAGACTGCAAATCAAAATGGAATTTTTACTGGGAGAATAAAACTAGATTTTTCCAGCTGGTGAGGGGTTAAAGACTTACTCCCCACCGGACCTCTGGCCTACACCCTAGTTCTTATATGCATAAATAAATAAAAATAAATCTATAAATAACTTAAGAAACAGATTTTGATAAATGCAAAATCTAAATGTATCTTGATAAATCTTACTCTCTCCCCTTAACTTAGTGATAGTTTTTAATATTTAAGAAAAAAAAACAGATTTCTGGATACTCTCTCTGTCCTGACAGTTGTTATTCTTTGTAGTTTGGACAAAGATCCTACAATTTTGCCCCAACTGGCTCCACATGGAAACATGACAAGTAATTTTGGGGAGCACAAATTAAGTAAATTGCTTGATTTGGGGTGGGAGTTATTTTGATGATGAAAAATACCAGCTAGTTGCATTTGACCCCAAAGCATGTGAAATTAATGAGTTAGCAGAATCACGTCGATTCTGCCTCGGTATCTTCTTCAAGTGGTTTATTTGAACTTTCCTTTGAAGAGCCTTCCAACAGCTCATGCGTGAGAACCTAAGAATGCTGTTCACGCAGTGCAGAAGCATAATGCGAAGGCAGGAGGAGAGAGGTAAGTGCTCTTCCTTTCCACAAGTCAAAGCCACAGCACTCATTGCCTCCCAGTGCTGCTTCCGCCCTAGTTTTCCTGCGTGGGTACTGGTGGGCACACAATGCCCTCATTTTCTCAGATGCCCACCACCTCGGTGTCATCACCACGGTTCCTACTCCTTACTACTGACTACAGTTGATACGAGGCTCTTTGACACATCTTACTTTTCTTTGTTTCCATTGCCCCTATTTTTAATTCAAATTCTCATACATCTCTACTAGATGAATAGTCTCTCTGAATGGGCTTCCCTCTCCACTCTTCAGCCATTCAGTCACAATCCTTACTATAAGAGTAACTTGCTAAATCACAGCAGTCAACCCGGCCACATACTGCCCTCTGCTAAATTTCTCAGTGACATCTTAGCAAAGTTTAAACTTACTAACAAGACTCATTATTCAAGACCTTTTGATACTGAGCCCGGCCCTCTCCTAGTGTTTTCTCCCACATGTTCTCATTTTGGGACCAGAGTGTATGTGTTCTCGTCCATGAATCAGAGTGAGTAAGAGAGCCTCGTCCACCAGAATATGTGTTCTTAATCTTAAAGCATATATTATATTGTATTATAATTCCTGGGGGGTTCTGAACTATTCTTTAGACTATAACCTTTCAAAGTACAGGGTTTTGGCCCTCCCCGGTGGCGCAGCGGGTTAAAGCACAGCACTGAGAAGCTAAAGCCACTTCCGCATGAGTTCGATCCCCGCCTGCCCGGGAGGTGACCACATGGCGCGGCAGACCTCTCCTGACCCGCCCGCTGCTCCCCTCAGCAGTGTACTTCGTCGAGCTGCCTGTTGTTCTCCCCACTCTGTCTCTGGTGAATCCTCTCAACCTCTGCATCTCTGGCCTGTACCTAGTTCTGTCTGAATAAATAAATCTTTAATAATAATTAAAAAAAGTACAGGGTTTTGTTTTCAATGTCTATCATGGTGTCAGGCACATGATCTTAAAAAATTAATATTAAATTTATTATTCTTTTACTGTTGTGGTCCCCATAGTTCTCCTGCCACCAGGTTACCCATGAACCATCACCCTTGTCTTCATCCCTCTCCTGCTATGTCTCTCCTCCCTCTGCTGTGTGCTTCAGTTCTATGGCAGCCTGCTAGTTTAGACTTTTTCTTGACCATTTAATTGGGTTCTCTATATTCCACATAAAAGTGAGGCCATCTGGGATTTATCTTTTTCCTCTGCCTAAATTTGGCTAACATAATCTGTTCCAGCTCTATCCATGTTGCTGCAAATGGCATGAGTATCTTTTTTGATTGTTGAGTAATATTCCATATATAAATATACCACAATTTTGTTATCCATTCATCTATTCTGGGGCATTTAGGCGGTTTCCATATCTTGGCTATTGCAAATAGTGCTTAAATAAGCCCTGGAGTGCAGGTTTCCTTTTGAATGAGTGTTTTTGGGCCCCTGGGTAGATTCCTAGGACTGAATCCCTTGGATCATATGGTACATCCATTTTGTAGCCAATGCATATTACTTGGATAAACCAACAAATAATTAAAGAAGTAGTAAGTCAGGAATTTTTAATCACTACATGATATAAACTTTATATACAACATATTCACATATGTTTTCTACAAAAATACCTATGCCATGTGAACAAAATAGTACAAACTCATAATCCCACCAGAAATTAAAACAACTCGGAAATCCACACACAGCCAGAATGTGGAAGACATTTAGAGTAATTCTAAGTTCTACAAGGCCAACTTGAGAATCAAAGTCAGAGACAGGATGTGCTCATCACCTCAAATGGAACAGGTCTGTAATGCCAAAGAAGGAAGCTCGATATTTATTTTCTGGCTAGAATTTTGTCTTCTGGCTTCTAAGCCAAGAGGCTGGCTTCAGTTATTTGGGCTCTGTGTTCCAAAAGAGAACCTCTTTCACCTCTTCCTGACCTCACCAACACTTCTTTTTCTGTGTTTGTTTAGCAACTACAGGTCACATTTCAGTAAATTAATTAAAAAAAAAAAACAGGGCAGCAAGTTGGTACATGCACAATGGACGGACAGCACTGAGCGAGGTTTACAAGGAAGACAGATTTCTCAAAACAGTATGCTGCAGGAACCAGAATCAAATTTAAAGAACTGTGATGCTAGGACACAAAAATATTGATTCAGAAGGACACCTGCACCCCCATGTTTATTGCTGCTCTAGTTACAATAGGGAAGACATGGAAGCAGCTCAAATGCCCAAAATAGATGACTGGATTAAAAAGATACACATATGTATATACACATATTACTCAGCTATCAAAAAAGACAAACTCATGCCTTTTGCAACAACATGGATGGAGCTGGAAGGGATCACGCTAGTGAAACAAGCCAGAAAGGAAAAGAAAAACACCGGATGGTTTCATTCATAGCAGGAATATAAGGGATGGGGGCGGGGGGAAAGGGGCTGGGGAGGGAAGCAACTGTAATAGAGTAAAAATGAAAAACAATGAACAACTATAAACCAGAGACACGTTATGGGGGGTTGGGAGGGAGAAGGGAACAGGATCAAAACTGGAGTAGAAAGAGTGCATGGGACTATGGTGATGGCATATGTGGGAAGGCCACAGCGACTACAACCGAAATTTTAAAATGCACAAAATAAAGAATGATGCAAAAATAAATAAATAAATAAAGTTTTAAAAACTTAATAATATTCACTAAAGTCATGGGGAAAAAAGAAGTATGATTCTTTTGGCTATGACAGATATAGGAAGAGGTCTGGTAACAGTGTATTTTGGGACTAAGTGTCTGCACACATGCACATACACATTTCAGCTATACAGAATGTCAAGTAGCCATACACTAGATGAGGGGGAAGATTTGGAGCCAATCCTACAAAGCTACACTAAAGGAATACTTTCTAGACCCTGGCAATTGCATTAAGCTGGGCACATTATACTGTATTCCAGTTGAACATCTGATAATGGAGTCTACCGTCATCCAAAAGGCCAGTGAGAGGAGCCACGAGACAGACACATTGTATTTTTCTTTTTTGCTAATGTATGTATCTGAACTGAGCTCCCTTTTATTGCAAGATAAGTTCTAGAATACTTCAGATTTAAGGAAACGGACTATCAACTTACAGTCTACAGAAAGAACAGATTTCTGAAAACAACTTGCTTCAGAAACCAGAATTTTTTTTTTTAAAGATTTATTTATTATAGAACTGGGGTACAGGCCAGAGATGCGGAGGGGTGAGAGGATTCACCAGAGACAGAGTGGGGAGCAGAACAGGCAGATTGACGAAGCACACTGCTGAGGGGAGCAGCAGACGGGTCAGGAGAGGTCACCTCCGGGGCAGGCGGGGATCGAACTCATGAGGAAGTAGCTCAAGCTTCTCAGTGCTGTGTTTTAACCCACTGTGCCACCAGGGAGGGCCCAGAATAGAATTTTTTAAAAAAGAGTTTGCACCTTTGTTAGGACACAAAAAGATATGACCGTTTTAAAACAGGAATAGGAAACTACAAGTAAAGAATAGGATTAAATGAAATGAAGGCAGAATTAAATAACTGATTAAAACAAAAATGCATGGCTACATGGGGAAATGCCTAACAATGAAGACAGTAAAAGGTGAGAGAGCACCGAACAATTATTGACATTATCAAGGAAGAAATCAAAGCAAGTGCAATAACTAAACGCATTTCTCAGGGCTCAGTTTGCCAGGCAATCATGAAGTTCTGTCTCAACATCATATGTTCAAATAATACATTATGAACAGACTGTGCTGTAGCCCGAGATAAAATGATGACCAGGTGGACATAGTCCTGCCTTCCTGTGACCGTGCTGTACGCTTTTCCCAATTCTTTTATGTCACCTGTAATATGCCACTGTTTGTTACTATTAACATATCTGCCCCTAAACAGAAATGTGGGATCCTAGAGATGGGATGGGGATTTGCTCACCCCTGTGTCCCTAGAATCTTATACAAAAATGTTTCTTGAACAAATAATTAAGGGAATGAATGAAAACATGACAGATTAACAAACTGCAAGATTGTTTGACAACTCAGAATTAACATTTTAAACTCTGTGTTGACTTTCTGAATACACCTCCTAGAGCCTCAAGTCCCAAGTCCATTTATTCTTACAGATGTGCAATTATCAAGTATTTCTTTTCCCTGTTTTTATTCCCTTCATGAGCATTTATTCAAAACAATAAATAACTTACTTAAATAAACTTTTCCTAACTTAAAAAGCAATGCAGGGGCCCTCCCTGGTGGCACAGCAGGTTAAAGCGTAGCACTGTGAAGCTGACCGCAGCTGCTTCGGTGCAAGTTCGATCCACGGCCCGGGAGGTGACCCGTATGGTGCAGCAGACATCTCTGGTCTCCACCGCTGCTCCCCTAGCAGTGTACTTTGCTGATCTCCCTGTTCTGCTGCTCCCCACTCTGTCTCTGGTGAATCCTCTCACCACCATGCCCCTCTGGCCTCTACCCCAGTACTATATGCATAAAAAATAAGTCTTAAAAAAAAACAAAAACAATGCAGAATGCAGGCCCATTTATATATTGAGAATGTAAAGGAAAACATATCCGTGCTGTAAGTGGACACAGAGGTAAGAGGTATCTACTGAAGTCCATTTCAGTCCATTTTGATTACAGATAGGTTTGTCTTGAGCACATGGAACAATGCTTGGCAAACAACAGTCAGTAATAAACACTTGTCAAATGAATGGTCATGAACAAGTGTCCCATGGCCTCAGTTGCTGGTTAGACTAAGGGAAGGTGCTGCCCTGCTGCTTCTAACTGCCCTGAGCCCCAGTCCCAGGTGTGCCCACACAACCCTCCGCCCCTGGCACCTCCAGCCCTGCACCCACCAGGCCTCTTCTGCAGTTGGGGTCCCAGGCCTTTGGGTCTGTACAGACCACTAACCATCTAAGTTAAAGTCCTGGCTTTCTGGAGTTCTCTGTGCACCCTGTGAACCCTGCACCCCTCAGGAATGGAGAGGAAACCGCCCTCCCCTGTGGTCATAGAGAAACGGAAGCTGGTGGCCGCATCTGCCTATGACTTGGTACTAGTGAAAACCTTCTAAGCGTTTAATATTTTGGTGCTTATAGTTTTAAGTTTAGCAAGAGAACTCTACTGGGCCTTCTTTATGTCCACTCAGGCTCCACCTGAGGTGGTTGCTCCTGTCCACTCTGAAGAGAAAGAGGAAGAATTAGGAAGGAAGCTAAGCCGGAAAACCTACCCAATGCAGACACAGACCCCTCAGCCCTCCTTTCTCTGCAGAGAACATATCTGGTACAACCTTGGTCCCCTCTGTGGTGGGGATGTTTCTGAGTAGGCGCTTCTATGCGGCTGGTTCTCACTCCTACCCCATGATGGGCTGGGGTGTGGGGAAGGTTGAAGTAGAGTGTGTTTGGGGACTCAAAGGGGAACAAACACTGTAAGAGGCTGGCAAATGTTCAGCCACACGCTCACCACAGGGACCTGCCCTCATCCCACACCCACCATCTTTGGCCTTTCTGTCTCTACCCTCTAAATGCCAGAGCCCCTCTCAAGGCATTGTGACCATGGAAAACACCCCCTCCACATTTCTCCAATGCCCCCGTTGGAGACTGAAGGGAATCCTGCAGCTCCTGTCCCTCTTTCCTAGGACAAAATCTGAGGTGAATTCTCCTGGAGGCCTTTGGTACACCATGTTTCTACCTGATGGAAAAAATAAATAAAAAGACAGTAGTGTACAAACAGCAGCTTCCTCTACTTGTACTTACTCATGTGGACGGGAATGCCCAGGGGGGCAACATTCCTCTGGCTGGAGAGGAGCTGCTGGTCTGAGGTAAAGGCCAGATCAGAAATGTGGCAAGAAACAGGGTAACCATTGCTTTGGAATCACTTAGCTCTGGGACGGCCCCGCCCCCTTAGCTCTTGCTATGTTAAATAATTGCACAAGCCTGAGTCACGGTTTTCTATTATTACAGCCCAAAGTTTCTTCCTCATGAAAACATCTTCTGGTTGTTTGGAGACCGGAATTCCCGCTTTGAGGCCACATGCAGAGAAGTGGCCCCTTGCTTTGCTTCTACCTAGAGAGTGGTGAGGTGAGATGGCTAAGGAAGTTTCTGGGATCACATCCCAGCTCTGGCTTTACACTGCTGTAGATTTTCACCTCCCATCTCTTGCCTTTGTTGCCTTCTGCTCAGTTTCATCCTACAGGAAGCTCTTCTGACCACATGGGGTATCACTCCTCTCATATCCATCTCAGTAGGAAAAATAGCACAGCTTCTTTCTCCCAGCAGCTGAATGTGGGTGGATTTGTCCTGTTTGGGGCTTCATTCATTTTTCATTCAGATCCCAAAGCTGTGACCAAGAACACGGTTTTTGAAGCACCAGAAACTCTTAGGGTGAGGACAGCAACTCCGTCAAAGGCTTCAGAAAGTGAAACTGGAAAAATCCAAATATATCCTCTAATTAAATAAAACTAGTTCTGTTTCATCTTGGTTGATAAAGTTTGGTGATAAACCCAGATTTGTTTCAGCCATTTTTCTGTACCCAGTAAGATATGGGTTTGACAGAGGCACTCAAGTCTTTTAATCACTTTCAACCTGCTCTCCCTCCGCTGCCTGGACAGAATTGCAGGTTCTTGAGTCTCTGAACTGCTTTCTCACTGCTCCCTGTCACACCCACAGATGCCTAATCTTGTATGTCACCTTCCAGATTTCTCTGATTTCATCCCAGGATGATCTTCTGACAATGCCGTCACCCTTAGAAACTGACTACTTTTAGTATTTCAATTCAGGCTGAAATCCAAGTTTCTGTTCCTCCAATTTTGACCGCTCCTCTATCTGATGACTTGCTTCAATCAAACTGAAAGATGACTGAAATTTCACACACAGAATCCTTACAGGTGCTTATCCACTTGTTCTGAATCGTACTCACCAAATTCTCTCTTTTTTAAATTCAACAAGATTGAGAACAATAAAACATATTCCTATCCTTCCAAAACCTGGAGTTTTTAAATCAGTTTCAGTGAAGTCTCTCTGAGGAGACAACCCACAGTAAATGCCTGTGTATAATTAACATAAGTGACGGCATAACCAATCTTCTTGTGATAGCTGCATGCCACCCACCCCCCACCCCAGGGTCTCCTCTGAGGTCTATTTCTGCGCACCTGTCTTTTAAATTCAGCTTGCTTTAGATTTCATAAGAGTGGGTGATACTGATACTGATGAGAAGTTAATTTTGATCTGTTTCCCGACTTGATAGTCATTGCTGCAACGTATCAGACCAATGTTGGGGCAGGAGGTGGGGGGTGATGGAAGAAGGGGAACAGCAGAGGGGAGAACAGAGACCTTTGCCACTGTGCCTGCTGCTCTCCCGGCTTTAGTGAAAGGACATTTAGATTTTGAGGCTATGAAGTAGATACTTTACAGGCCTCTTCCTGTTTTGCTTACACTTGCACAGTTTCAGATGAAGTGAAAAGGGCCCCCCAAGGGACTTTGTTCTGTGACTAGATGGAGGAACGCCTTGACCCATGCAGCCCTGGAGGGCAGGGCCCACAGCACAGGAAAAGATGTACCATCCCACCCCTCCCTCCACCCCCCATGCAGATAGCTAGTCTCCCACCCTGGGCTGGGCAGGAAGCCACCTGCCGCAGCAACGGTCACTGCCGGGGTCACATGCGTCTTGCACTTTACATTTTGAGATCTGATTTCTGCATGAGGCCACAGCATCCTCTTTGGTGTTCTTTGAAAGTTCTGTATTTTCCCAGCTGTTCCAGAAACCTCATTGGCCAGGGCATCTTTGCACATAACTTTCCAAAATTACTGAGGCTATGGGCATTCTTTCCACCCACTGTCTCCACACTGACCCTTCCACCATCTGTTAATGCAAATTCCTTCCCTCTTCCTCCCAGTTTGTCTCAGTTCTGCATTAAAAAAGCTGAGCGTGCCACTCCACCCCCCCACCCACCCCACCCCAGCCTGTGTATAGCCCTGGAAAGAGGTTGTGGGGACAGCCAGATTCCTGTCCTCTGTTCTTGAATGTCAGATATATAGAATCATGGTATGTCCTCTTGTAAACACTCTGAGATTCAGCCCTGTTGTGCTGAGATCCACCCACAGTTAACCCTGCATTTGTACCATGCACCTCAAGCAACAGCAATCAGTTTTCCTGCAACAGGGTTTATTTGGAAAGAACAGAAGCGAAGGCGGATTGAAGAGTGCATTCACGTGAGACCTATGTGCATTGTCCAAACTCCACGGCTAATGAGCGGACCCCCTTCATAATCTCTGGGAGACTCCCCTCCCTCAGTTCTACCAGAAGGGGAAGCTGCACCGCCTCCCTGGGAGCCACAAGGCCCCGGGCCTGTAGGTGGCTAATTTGCACAGGTGCAGCCACTGCCCTCCCAGCCTCCTGACCTCATTTAAAAAGGGATTCTGTGTATAATAAATGGTCTCAGAATGAATAGGCATTTTGCTTGTCAGTTCCCTTGTTGATGGACATCTGATTGATTTCCAGTGTTTGACTCTTGTGAATAAGGCTTTATGAATATTTTGCTCATCTCCATTTTCGAGATGAATAGACGTGTTTCTCTCGTGTATGTACCTAGCAGTAGAGCTGCTGGCCCTGCGTGTGCTCAGCTTTCTGAGAAACTGCCAGCTTTCCAAAGTGGTTCTTTAAATAACTGTCGGAGTGTCACAACAGCCTTGTGTGTTCATCATTCAGCTCACAACTGCCTATGGAGAGCCTACTAAGTGCCCAACACTGTTCTAGTTGCTGGGATATAGCAAACAGTAGACAGATGAAGCTCCTGCCACTGAATCCCATTCTCATGGTAAAGATAGGCAATAAAACCTAAGTAAACAAGGAAGGTAACTTCAGGTGCTGGTGATGTGTGCTATGAAAAACAGAATAAGAAAGAAAGAAGGAAGGGAGGGAGGAGAGAAGGAGAGAGTCAGTGAGAGAGGGAGGAGAGAGGGAGGGAGAGGAAGAGAAGGGAGAGAGGAGAGAGAACCTGGAAGATGGGGATGGGGTGGCTTTGCAGAGTGGAGGAAAGAGTCAGAAGCAAAAGGAACACCAAGCATACTGCCTTGCGCGAGGAAAAACCCTGGCGGGCTGGCATAGTGACTCATCCACAAGTAAATATATATATGCTGTTCTGTGATATGTCAGGCATTGTTCTAGGCTTAAGGAATTTAGAAGTGAGCAAAACAGATGAGCAGCCTGCTGTCCTAGTCGAAGCAGGGCAGAGGAGGTGGGAGGGTTTGAAGGAGAAAGCAGGGACCAAGTGAAAAGGGCCTCCTGAGCCATGAAAAGGCGTTAGGGTTTTATCTTGGAGCAGTAGGAAGCCACTGCCTTTAAGCCACTGGTTTTATGCAGCGATTTGGGGATGATTTAATTAACCAAGACTGGACACGTGTGGAACAGCGGGCCCATCAGCAGGCTATGTAGTGACACAGAGCAGAGGCCCTGGGCCAACACTTTAGCTGGGGACAGTGAAAATGGTCAGTATCCATGATTTATTTTGGAGCTGAGTCAATCGTATGTAGTCAAAGACTGGTTATGGGGTAATCCAAAAGAGGAAGACAACTCAAGTTCTATGTTCTTAGTCTGAGAAACTGGGTAGGGGTGGTATCAGACGCTGAGATCAGAAGACTGGGGGAGCAGGAATTTGATGTGGGAGGGAAACAAGAACTCTGTTTTCCTACATTTGAGATGCAAATGACTATTCCTGTAGAAAGTTTTAGAAGCCAAGAGTTCAGGAGCTGGGGGAGCTAGCCTGAAGATCTAACTTGGAGAATAATTCGCTTGGAGATGCTGATTTCTCACTTTACTGCCTAAGGTCTCAACTGGGCCATTTTGATGTCAGGTGACTTGAAGCAAAATTATTTAACCTCTTTGTGCCTCAGTTTCCCTGTCTATAAAGTAGGGCTAGCAGTAATTACATATATCGCACAGAGCATGAATATAAAATAAATTAATATAATTAAAAGTGTTCAGAAGAACGTTTGGCACATAACAGTGTTCTATAAACAGGAGACGGCTGAGACGCCTCGGAGCTGAGAAGAGATCAGTAGTTCCAAAGCCAGGTAGACTGGCTCAAGATGCCGGTCCAGGTAGATGTGGATCTGGGCCTGAGGGGGTGGGTGTGCCTCAGGCAGGACCTCTTAATCTATTGGCCATTCTTCGTGTGAGTGGGCTGTGCATCAGGTCAGTAACTGGGTGAGGACAGAGCTGCAGGCGGGAACACTGAGGCCAGACAGAGATCTTAGCCCCAAAATGTATGCAGGAGGCTTGCTTCAAGCCTTCTCTTCTGCCTCTTGGCTTTTGTTGTCTCATTATGTACTGTAGAATAAGAAAGATATATGGCTTCCGTCCCCAGTTCCTGTCACTAAGTAAGATCTTCAAACCCTTAGGATTTCCTGAATGACAGGGACATCTTGTATCATACATAAGGAGTTCCCCGTGAGCTCATATACCAAGAAATGATGGGTGCAGGGGGGAAGCTCTATGTTGCACCAGGATCCCACTGGTCCCTGGAAAGACCAAGTGGTGAGAAATTTGAAATTTTCAGCCCCACCTACCAATCTCTGAGAAGGAAGAGTTGCGTGGTGGCGTCAGATTAAGCTTTATAAAAAATCCTGAACATCAAGATCTTGACGAACTTGTAGGATGGGGAAAGTTTCCACAAACCAGGAGGGTGGTATCCCACGAGTCCATGGGAACAGAAGTTCCTGTACTCCACACACTTCCAGCCTTTGCCTCTTCTTTCCTTGCTCCGTGCAGGCTTTGGGGTATCCTTTATAATACACCGGTGAGTATTTCTCTGAGTTGTGTGAGCAGCTCTGCCACACTACTGGA
This sequence comes from Condylura cristata, assembly GCF_000260355.1. Classification (NCBI taxonomy): domain Eukaryota; kingdom Metazoa; phylum Chordata; class Mammalia; order Eulipotyphla; family Talpidae; genus Condylura; species Condylura cristata. The sequence goes on from NW_004567110.1 coordinate 25,979,230, forward strand.
ACTGTAGGAGGAATGTAGGGGTGGGGGTGGGGGTGGGGAGCAGCTTGAGTTACAGCTGGCTGGTCAAAAGCACAGGTGACTGGGGCCCTCCCTGGTGGCACAACAGGTTAAAGCGGCGCATCTGAAGCTCTCAGAAGCCACTGCAGCCCGAGTTCAATCCCCTGCCAGGGAGGTGACCCACATGGTGTGGCAGACCTCTCCTGACCCACCTGCTGCTCCCCTCAGCAGTGTATTCCAGTAGATCGGCCTGTTCTGCTCCCCACTCTGTCTCTGGTGAATCTTCTCACCCACCACACCTCTGGCCTGTACCCCAGTTTTGTAAGCATAAATAAATAAATCTTTAAAATAAAAAATAAAAAAGTACAGGTGACTTTTGACCAGTTTGGGACTGGTACCTGGTGTGGAGGCAGCCTTGTGGAATGGATCCCTTACCCTGGGATCTGATGCTACCTCCAGGTAGACAATGTCAGAGTTGAGGTACAATGTAGGCCACCCAGTCAGTGTCCCCTAAGAATGGGAGAACTGTTTGGTTCGTGTTGGATAACCCATATCAGCCATGGCTCAGGATTCTGCTGTTCAGCATGTAAGCTATAAAAGCCAGATCTGAAATCAAGAGAAAGATCTAGCAACTGCTCAATGTTTTTATGCACATGGAGCAAATACCTGTGTTTTGGGAGTACTTGTCCCCTATGTTTGGCAAAAGCCACCCACACTCTTCCTCGGAGTTAGTGCCTCATCCCTGCCCCACATGGTTGCAGACCCCATGTCTCTGCCCAAAGGTTGGGTACATGATCCAGGCTGCACCAAGACAATTTTCTCCTTTGGCCCTACAGACATTAGGGGACAACCATCCTTCCCTCAGGAGGTACTGAGCTGAGATGTGATGGGTGGAACTGGCCTCCACTCCTCCCTCTTCATCCTCCAGGAGAGGATAAAGCTAATGGAGGCGCTAAATCAAGAGCTAGATGGCTCTGGTGGCTGCACCCAAGCCCGGGTTCAGTGCTGCAGACTGCCCCCTTCTGTTCTCAGGGATGGGAGGCAACAGATTCCCTCTGTCTGCTTAAACTAGTTGGGGTCCCTCACAACCATAAAGAGCAAACTGGTTCATTTCTGTCAGACTGGTGCTAATTTTTACAGCCTTGCTGAGGCTCTCCTGAAAATCATTCAGTGTTGCATTTTGTTTCATGAAGGTTAAACCTAGCAGATTCAAAGTTACAGCCCATATCTTCGGGCATTTAAAGGAACGTCTGACCCCTAGCGATTATGTGGACTAGTTTTACTTTATCACTCTCTGTAGACTGACCTATCTGGCCAGATGGCTTCTGAAGTTTTAGGGACCCCTTAAAAGGACAGAATCCTTAGTGCACATGGTCAGAGAACTTGGAGACAAACTCCACCAAGTGGACAATACTGTGCATGGGACTTAGTGTCAATGGGCAGACTAAGGGGTACCCTGGGATCCCCAAACCTTGTGCCCTCTAAATGAGTTCTGTTGTCCACTGCTAGACAAAACATACTATTAGTGAATAAAATGTTCAATTTAAAAAAAACTTTAATAGAGCTAATATGAAACAGAACACAAAATAGTTTTCAATCGAACACCCAAAGTTGCCCGTCCTGTGTGGTAAACGCCCAGCCAAACAGCAGGGCCAAGGAGGCCCAAAAGCCACCACATGTCTACAGTACTTTGTTGTGGGGACTCACAGGAAAGGGGCAGAAGGGGCCAAACAAGTCTGGAAGGAAAAGAGCAAAAGCAAACCACAGGTCGAGGGGAAGGCTGCCATTGTCAGCTTCTCCACCCACATCTCTTTCAAGTGTTTTCTTGCATGTCCCCAAGTCTCTGGTGCAAGTCCAAGGCCAAGAAGCAAATGTGAGGTCTTTTTCATATTTTTCTCTGTTCCTTGGGCCTCCTCAAGTCTCCTTTTCCCAAGTCTTTTTTAGCCTCATCTCAAATCACTCAGCTCCACCCTTCATTAGGTGGGTAGAGAACCTGGGCGCCCCCCCCCCTTTTTTTAGTTTATGCGGCCATCCCAGCACATCTGCTGAACAGGAAGCCGTGGCAAAGGCGGTACATTAAGTTACATGGGCCTGACCAAAGTTCTCCACTGTGGTCATTGACTCAGGAGTTCCTGAAAGGTTTAGCCAAATTTCAGAATCTCATGGAGTCCAATCTTCCTAAAAAGTGTATGTGTGGGCATGAATATAGATGTATGTGTGTGTGTGTGTGTGTGTGTGTGTGTGTGTGTATACATACACGCTTCCCACATTTCTCCAGAAAAGAATTAGAAAGATGGGGGGAATAATTCAGAATTTATAAAAACATTTGGGGAATCTTCTCCTGTACTTGGCCTCCTTTTGTCCTGTGCCATTTCCATCTCAAAGTTCTCCATTCCCTTCACAGCCTGCGCAGGGAAAGCCATTTGAGAGCAGCCTTCCATGGTCTAGCTTTCCTTTGGGAAGCGAGGTGGGAAGGTGATTTGAGGATTTGGGGTAGAGTGGTTCGTTTTCCCTGCACCTCAAATCTGGCAGGTCCAGGTTTTCAAAGTTCCAGAAAATGTAGCACTTCAAATGCAGCCAGGAAAGAGCAGACCCAGGAGGCCCAGAACTGGAAGCCAAGGTGGGGTTTCAGTGTTATTCTTGTCTTCCCTGGGCCAGTCTCCTCGGAGTCTGTCCGCTCCACCACTCCTCCTCACACTGCCTGAGCAGATTTTTTAAAGGGTAACTCTCTCCTTGCTGAAGGGGAGCCTTTGTCTGCCTCTGGAGTTCCTGTCACCAATCCCCATTCTGGCCACCTCCCCCCAGAGCGGCCTCAGGTTGTTTGATTGTGCTGCGGGAGTGGGGCCCAACGCTATTTGGCTGGTGGCTACAATCAGTGTTTTAGAAGATGCTAATGAGATTCTTGTAGAGAACTACAAAATCATCTGTGGCAGATGGTAGAAGGTTAGGTTTTGATTTCTCTTGTTCCACTGTTGTTTTTCTCTAAAAATGTGCTAACCAATGTGCCACTGTCTTGTGCTGTATTTCTGCAAAGCCACACATTATTTTTCGAAATCCTTTCCCTCTGACTTTCCTCTCGCGTCACAAACTCGGTGAGTGTTATCTTTTTGGAAACAAAAGCATATCATTATCCAGCTTCTTCTCTCTGCCCCTCCCATGGAGTTTGTCATTTTTTTTAAACACAGAAGAAATCTTTTAAATTTTCTCTGAAACTGCAGAGACAATATATTTAGCAATTCTGTGCATGCCCCTGATGAGGGGTCATTTCATCTTCTTATTAGCTGGAGCAGGGTTATTGTAGTGTTACCTCTAGTAACAGATAAAAAATAAAATAAAAAATATTAGAAGTGGCCTTCCCTGGTGGCACAGCGGGTTAAAGCACAGCACTGAGAATCTAAAGCCGCTTCTGCATGAGTTCAATTCCCGTCTGCCCCAGAGGTGACCACATGGCGTGGCAAACCTCTCCTGACCCGCCCACTGCTCCCCTCAGCGGTGATCTGCCTGTTCTATTCCCCACTCTGTCTCTGGTGAAGCCTCTCACCACCCCTGAGCCTCTGGCCTGTACCCCAGTTCTGTATGCACAAATAAATAAATTAAAAATATATATATTAGAAGAGCCCACAAAGAGAATAGCTAGCATTTATGGAATACTCAGCATTCCAGGTATCTTGCTAAGCAATGGATGGACATTATTTTATTTAAATGTCAAATTAGCCCAGTAAGTAGGTATCAGCATCATACCCAGTTTGCAGATAGGAGACAGGAAACTGAGACTTGGAGAAAGAAAGATCAGATGACCAGGAAATGGAAGAATTAGACTCCAAGATAGGGTTGCCCACTCCAAAGTCAATACTTTGAGAAGGTATATTCGTCTGTTCTCCTTGATGATTCTAGCCAAATTAGTCTCAGGGCCTTTTTCACCATTTCACATCTTTGTTTAGAGACCAGACTTTGAAATGCTTATTTATGGTTAGAGAGTCTAGTACCAGCTAAGGAGGCATTAGTTTGGCCTCACAGATGGAAGATAGACTCACCATTTTGCAAACAGTGATCCAGAAGGATCTTCAGGAGTGTCTAGAGAGTACCGTTTCAGTCACCTCTTGCTACGTAACCCCCCTAAAGTTGAGTGACTTAAACCACAAAACCGTTTTATTGCTCCTGACTCTGTCGGCCAGGACTTGGGGCAGAGCTGTTTCAAGACTGCTCCCTGTGTGTCTGCCAGGCTGGCTGGACCAGGGCCTCTCACACACTTGGAGTCTTGGAGTTGGCTGCTGGCTCTCTGTCCAGCAGGTCAGACTGGACTTTCCATGGTGGTTCAGACTGGCAAGAGAGCAAAAGGCCCCAGCCCAAAAGTGGACAGCACCCCTCTGTCTCCTTCTGTGGGTCAAAGTCAGCGTCAAGGCCAGCAGAGAGTCAAGGAAGAAGGGAAACACCTCTATATCACGATGAGAGGTGCAGCACACTCGTGCATCTCACGGCATGCCCAGTCCCACTGCACGTGATACCAGGGAGTTGGCAGCTTTTATTTGAGCCTCCCGCCATCCAGCCGTTTCTTAGGGCCACACAACAAGACATATTCTGTTTGGAGACTTGAGAGTCAGGCCAGGGATGGAGCCCCAACCAGTATGCAAGATGGGCCCTTTGCCAAATCATAAAGTTGGTTTAAAGGGAGGGTTCAGACCCAGTGGGAAACCAAGAGGCACTTTTGTGGTGGAGAGAAGAGAGGAAGTATTCTCTGAGCCTCCAGAGAAGAATAACAGCAAATACCCCTGAAGGGCTTGATGTGCTGCAGCTGCTGGCCCGAAGGCGGTCCAGGAGCCTCCTTTAGCACTCACAACAATCCCGAGCACCTGTTATACTCCATTTTACAGTGGAAGAAACTGAGATGGAGAATTTAAAGCACCTCAGCCATGGCCAGGAAGGACAGGATTCAGCTCCTAGGAGCCTCTGGGGAAAGCCTGCACATAACTCTGAGCAGAATGAGATGCAAATGAAGCTTGGAAGGTAGACTCAGTCCTCTCTCCTGACTCCATCCCCTTCCTGGGCAGTCTAATCTTTGATGGTCCCTGTTTGTCAGCCTTCTGTGGCTCTGACCATCTGCCCAGGTCACTCTTCCTGCTGCCCTCAGTGTAGGCCTGTTCTCCCAAGGACTTGGGCCTCGTGGGCCCACTACCCTTCTCAAAGATTTTTCAGTCTGACCTGCCTCTGGCCCCCTCCAGCCCTACAGTCCAGGTCTCCTTTTCTCACTGGCCCATGGGAGATGGTGGAGTGTTTGGCTTCCAGCCTAGTGTGCCAACAGAGAGGAGAGTTGGCAAGACAGAACCCATAAAGCCTCCTTCCTTCCTCTGCATCTCTCATTCCCTGGCCCACTGACCGTGAGGGCCAGCAACCTTGGCACAGCTGACCCTGACCACCCACCAGGTTCCTTCCAGATATCATCTGATGGCACCCTCACCAGAAACTTGCAAGGTAAGTACCTTGCCCACTTTACACACAAAGAGCCTGTCCAGCTTCACCAAACTAGGGAGTGGTGGTGGAGAGATTCAACCTCCAGTCCATCTGCTCTGTAGCCCAGTCTCTTCTACTACAGTGCAAGGAGAGGTAAAGGAGCAGGGCCTTTATTGTCATGCTGCTCAGACTAGCAGCCTTAGTTAGCATCACCCCAGAGAGTTTCTGAGAAAATGCAGAAATTCCACTAAATTGAACTGGCATTTCAACAAGATGTCCAGTTAAGTTTGAGAAGCCCATTCTAGGTCGGTGAGCCACACCTCCACCTGGACACTCGATCCTCAGGGTAAGCTTTACAAAAATGCTGGCACTCAAGTTCCCACACTCATTTCTGATTTCACTGGTCCGGGTGCAGCCGAGGCACCAGGTTTTTAAGCTCCCCAGGGGATCTAATGGGCAACGACCTTTGGGGACCACTGGCGAGAGAAACGGGAAAGCTGAAGGCTGTGGAAGGTGGGCGCCACTAGCGAGTCGCTCTCTTCTTCCAAGGCAGAGCCATGCAGGGCGGTGACCAGGAGAGAACCGGGAAGACGCAGTCACAGGACCGGGACAGCTGGGTTCCCGCCCCGGTGGCTGGACAGACACGGGCAGCTGAGGGACGTGGGGGTAGGGAGCAAGGGACAAGGTGACTGTTCAGAAACGCGGTATCTGGAGGCAAGAAGGGCGGCGTGGGATGAGGTCCCCGGGAGCCCAGCGCGGGCAAACGCCGCGCTGCGTGCAGAGCGCGCAGGCGCAGGAGCGCGAGGCCCAGGGCGGGGCTCCGGCAGAGAGGGGGTGACTCACAGGGCGGGGGCGGCGGGTGGGGGACAACTGAGAGCCAACGGCCTCCGCGGAGGAGCCAGCCTGCCCGGCAACAGCCGCCTGCCCCGCATTGCCGCCCCCGGGAGGGGAGGGGGCGCGGGCAGCCCGCAGGTGCGGCGTGGCCCCGGGAGGGCGCGTTGGAGCCGTTCTTTGTTTCTGGCCCGCACATCCCTGGCCAGGGTGCCAGCATCCGAAGCTGAGTCATCGCTCGAATGCAGGGTGTGTGGCCGCATGGCCCCCGCCCGGAAGAATGCGTCCCCTTCCTGAAACTGGTTGGTCCAATGAGGTAGAAGAACCCAGGGAGAGGCAGCTTCTGTATAAAGCCTTTTACTCACCCTGTGCCGAGTCCATCACCAAGGTCACCCTCAATTCTCACAGCCCTGAAAGGAGTCACTGTCTCTGAGACTGCCTTCTCCAAGAGGATCAGGATTTTGAGGTTTGAGGCCAAGCTGCCTGCAGACCTATATCGGTCTGGCCCAAAAGGCTCTCCTACAGCTGTTCTGTGCCCCACACCTGCCTGATTGTGGGGTACAGGCTGCGTGGGCTGGTCTGGGGTCAGCTGGAGGACTTGCTAGAAATGCATGTTCCCCAGCCTTGTTTACAGAGAATAAGATTCAGTAGACCGACGGTAAAGCCATGGCATGTATTTTTTTCTAAATATTTATTTATTTATGCATACAGAACTGGGGTACAGGCCAGAGGTTCAGAGGTGGTGAGCGGACTCACCAGAAACAGAGTGGGGAGCAGAACAGGCCAACCAATGAAGGACACTGTTGAGGGGAGCAACGGTCGGGTCAGGAGAGGTCTGCCACGCCATGTGGTCACCTCCAGGGCGGGGATGGAACTCATGCTGACATGGCTTTAGCTTCTTAGTGCTGTGCTTTAACCATCTGCGCCACCAGGGAGGGCCAGCATGTGTACATTTTAGCAAATGCCCAGGTGTTTTCTAGGTAGGCATTTGATAGACTTCACTGTGAGCATCCTGAATGATGATTAACTGAGTTCACCCAAGGAGAGACAGCTAGCAGTTGGCAGAAGAGAGAATGAAGGATGAAGGCAAGGTTACCAGGTCCCCAAGACTGTTTAATTTATAAGTCCAACCCAAACCTATGGTGCAACAGTTCCCAGGGAGCTTCTAGCTTCTTCCTTTTTATTTTGTGATATTGAACACCAACTGAAATAAGTACCATCGGCTGGCACTTAGCTCTGAATTGTATCAGGATGACATCCTAGTAAGGTATGTGGATTTGGGTACACTGTAGCTTAAGCCCATGAGCCGTTAATGGGTATGAACCTCCAAAAGAGTCTATTATGTCTAGGTACATGTCAACGCAAATGATTTTTTTCTATATTCTCTAGAGGCTGTTAGCCTGTCAAAAGAGGAGAGAGAACAAAATTCAATGGAAATTGGGTTTAGGAACAAATATATCCCTTTCCTTGGCAAATTTCATCGTATTCTGTTAGTAGCCTTGAATGAAAGAAAATGCATGAATATATTATATTTTCAACAATTTGTTTCAAGCGTGGACACATGACTCTGAAGGCAGATGGGCTTATCTCAAGTTTCAGCTTTCCCACTTACTAGCTGTGTTACGTTGTGTAAGCTTCTAGCCGCGTTGTGCCTCTGTTCCTTATCTGACAAATGGCGTCGTAGGTACCAGATATTTTGAGATATCTACAGTCTTCTGTAATCCCTCCTTCACAAAAGAAGAAATTGAGGCTCAGGAGACTAGTTACCACCCATCTCAGCCCAGATGGTTCCTTCCCAGCCCCTGCTCTTGGCCACGCCTCTTCACTGCCTCCCTGTTCCTGATTGGTTGACAGATTTTAACCAGCCATATTCTCAAGTATGTCAAGATGGTTAATTTTTTTTTTTCTTGAACAGTTAACATGTACTATAAGCTAACAGAGATTTCATTTGAATTAATTCATTTAATTCTTGGCATCATGAGATGGGAACTACCACCGTCCCCATAACTGGAGAGGAAACTGTAACCCATAGACCACGAGGAATGGGCAAAGCCAGGACTTAAATGAGCTGATGCAGCGCTCAGGTCTGGCTGCCATTTTGCTACCACTCACAGGTATTACACATAAGAGAAGTGAGCGAGTCCCCATTCTCTTGACCCACCAATGATGCTGGGATTTTCCCTTCTTATTCTTGCCACTGATGAAAAAGTCCCTCCTGTTTATTACTGGTTAACTTATGACCCAACTTGCATTTGAAAGTTGGTGTTTATGTGGGTCTTGGAGGGGAAAGAATTGAATATAGCAAGTTGTTGATCCAGGCAGGCTTCATCAAAGGTATATTTAGAGCTAGGATGGATGCTGAGTGTGGCTCCCTGCCCACCGCTGGCAGTGTCCCCTTGAAAGCTGGGAATGGACTGCCAGCTTCACACTTTGGAGTGTGACAATCTGGTAGTGCCACCCCTCCTCCATGTAGGATCATTCTTCTCAAACTGAGATTGAGGTGCATGTTAGAAGTCTAAGCGTGGAGGACAATTCTGATGATGTCTCAGACATAAAAGGAGAACATGGTATAGCAAACTGGAAGAAAGGTTAACCTTGTTACAGAGTGGCAAAGACCGTGGCTGCACTGTGTTCTGATGTTTAGGGTAAGTAGAATTGGAGAGCCAAAAAATTAGGCATGCAGCTTAGGAGAGTTCTAAGCAAAGGTTAAAGAAGCACCTGGTTTATCCTAAGTCCTTATAGAAAGATGCAAAAAGGAGAGATGAATTGTGGGGGCTCAAATGTTGGGGTTTGCTGGTTCCTCAGAGAATGCTCTCAGCAGACGTTCCCTGTCAGCAGGACAGGGCAAGTTCACTAAGGGAAAGAGCAAAAGGAAGAGTGGCTGCATTGTCACAGCTGGGCAATCTTACAGGACAAGATTTGCATTTTACCTGTGTACGGGGTGTCTTTATATGTCTTTATAGTTGATAAAATTACTGTGGAGTTTTATTGCCTTCCGGTTGGGTTGGTCTTCTATGACTGCCCCCACCTCAGTTTCTAGTAAACTTCCATAGCCAGTTTAAGAGTGGCTAATCATCCCTTTCCCACCTCTGGCTTTTGACCTTGTGAAAACTTGCATTCTAAATTTTTCTACTCTGCGCTGTCATCAAACTGAAGAACAAACACAAACTTGAAGATCTGAAAAATTCTCAGTCTGCCATCTTTGTAAACATCGAGAAAGCTTGTTATGAGAAGAACTAAGGGTGTGGCTGAACAACCTCTGATACCAAGATCATAGGTGTGACTAGGGAGCCAACCAGCCCTCTCCGTGGCAGCCAGGAATGCAGGTAGAATTGCGTCAGCAATGTTGCTGCCAGTCGGAACTACCTGTAGTTCAGAGAACAGGACAGAATGAACAAGGGCTTCCTGGATCCTACAGGACAGACCACAGAGCTTTGTGGTTGCAAGTGTGCACTGTTCTTGAAAGGAAGAGATGAGGACTCTGAGGTAATTCAGAGCTTATCAGCCCTTCCATGGGTTTCAACAGGCCAGAAAGTCTTAAAGGAGACTCCTAGTCTCACTTAGCAGACTTTTGCTGAGGCAGGACCAACGCCCTAGTGGGTCTGGCAGACAGTGCTTGACCCAGAGGAAGCACTATATAATGTGTGTGTGTGTGTGTGTATAAGATTTTTTATGCATACAGAACTGGGTGCAGGCCAGAGGCTCAGGGGTGGCGAGAGGCTTCACCAGAGACAGAGTGGGGAGCTGAACAGGCAAGTCAACCAAGTGCACTGCTGAGGGGAGCAGTGGGCGGGTCAGGAGAGGTCTGCCACGCCATGTGGGTCACCTCTGGGGCAGAGATCAAACTCATGCTGAAGTGACTTTAACTTCTTAGTGCTGTGCTAAAGCACCCACTGTACCACTAGGGAGGGCCAGAATGAATGTATTTAACGTGAGAGAAGGACATGAATTTGGAACATGGGGGCAAGGGTAGAATGCTATGAAATTAATATGGGCTTCACCAAATTAATATGGTGATGATATTTGGAGATGGGGCCCTTGAAGGAGGTAATCAGATTTGGGGAAGCTCACATCGAGAGGGCTTACCCCTCTGTTGGTCATACAAAGAGACCTCTGCTCACTCTTCCTCTGCTGTGTGAGGTGACAGAAGCAGCCTCCACAAGCCAGGGACAGCTGCCCATCTCCCTGATCTTGGCTGGCATCTGAATCTTGGGCTTCCAACGTTCAGAACTCTGTTTCAGCCACACAGTCTATGGTATTTTGATCTGGCAGCCTGAGCTCACTAGGACAATTCTCAAATGCCTGTTTGAACATCTGAAAGCCCTAAATTTCCTGAGGCAGCATGGATGCCTTCAACACATTTGGGGAGAAGTCTCCACAATGAGCTGGGGGTCGAGGAGGGGTAAAAAGGGGAAGAAAAGGACAGAGAATTCTATTTCAAAGCAAGTTTGACTGAGCTTCTACTAAGTGGTCAGATAGTGCTGAGCTCCACCCTGGGGCCACACTATCTCTGGCCCAAAAATATCTGGGGAAGCTGTGATTTCTGCTGGTCAAACAGGCAGTCAGACTCCCTCCGAGGACAGAGAAGGGTGATCACGGCCCAGCCCATGAGGAGAGCCACAGCACCGGGAAAGCTGGGGAGAGGCATGAGGTTCAGAACAGATGGCTTCCGTCCCTTGCTCTGCATGCCCATCCCTTGGCCAAGCATGGAAAAAGGCCTGCTAGTCCCAACTTGAGTTGCACCCTGACACTTCTCCCTGCCCCTTCCCATGGCCCCTCCCGCTGCCAGTAAAAGAGAGAATTGATGTGAGTTCCACTTCCTCTGGAAGAGATGAGAATAAACAGAAAAATGGCTCAAGCTTGGGGACCAACTAGGAGAAGAAGAGGAAGGAAAGGAGAATATCCATGAAGCCTCTGACTGGTGCTACTTGCCTTATCTGAAGGCCACAGTGACTCCCCACCCCACTACCCAGCCCTCTTCCCGTATATACACACACACAGAGTCACCAAGGGTCAGGTGCGAGGCAGGGGAACCCCCACCACCCCACCACCATCACTCTGTACCCTCTTCCCGTATATACACACACACAGACTCACCAAGGGTCAGGTGCGAGGCAGGGGAACCCCCACCACCCCACCACCATCACTCTGTATCCTCTTCCCGTATATACACACACACAGACTCATCAAGGGTCAGGTGTGAGGCAGGGGGACTTCAGGGCCACTCTGCCTTCACGAAAGAGCCAAGGACCCAAGCCAACCAGACTGCCCAGGAGCCTCAGCATCCCCTGGCAGGAGGCCCTCACCCTGAGCCTATTGAGAGAGGGGCAGATTCAGAATCAAGTGAAGAATCTGTCACCTGCTCTGTTCATTCATAAACTAGCACTTTCTAATAGTGCCTCTTTTCTAAGGTTGTTCTGAAGGGTTGTGAAAACCATCGAAGGGGACACATTTCTATAAACCATTATTTGGTGAGGGATTGAGGTTCCGAGAGGTTAAGCGACTTGCCCATAGTCTCACAGCTAGCCAACAAAGCCAGTACTTGACTTTTGGACCAAAAGACATCTGGACTTTTTTCTACCCCACACATAGAAAAGCAGATCCAAATATACTTACAACACAAAAACAAACATCCAAGTAAGTACCTGGGGGTGTAGAGAGAGATTTAGAGATATTTAGGCAAGAATCCAAGTGCTTTGTCAGCCCCCAAGTTTAACCCAAAGGGGAGAGGAGAGAGTTGAATTTCACCAGATCCTAAATTTTTTTTTAAAGATTTATTTATTCATACAGAACTGGGGTACAGGCCAGAGATGCGGAGGGTGAGAGGATTCACCAGAGAAAGAGCGGGGAGCAGAACAGGCAGATCGACAAAGTACACTGCTGAGGGGAGCAGCGGGTGGGTCAGGAGAGGTCTGCCTCACCATGTGGTCACCTCTGGGGCAGGCGGGAATTGAACTCATGCGGAAGTGGCTTTAGCTTCTCAGTGCTGTGCTTTAACCTACTGCGCCACCAGGGAGGGCCAATTTTTTTTTTTTTTAATAGGACTGGCCTGGGGGAGAATTCAGAAAAATAACTAAGCAAAGGATTTATTTTTCTAAGGTGAAGAAACCAGAAGGAAAGGTGGAGAGGAGTAGCTGTGTGGGAAAGCCTGCGTGGGCGGGGCCATGGGGGTGAGGGCATCCCCTCTCCTCCCAGAGCAGGGCCTGCTCAGGAGGGGTAGGAAGGTCCTCACAACCCAGCGGTGTGCCGGGCTGCTTGCCTGGCGTAGCGCCACAGATGCCAGCTGCTAGTCTGTAGTGACATGCGGGAAGAAGGAGGCTGGCATTCCTGACCTGCCACCTGTGATCACAGGTGGGGCAGGTGAGCTCTTACACTTCCGGGAGCAGAGGCATCCTCCACCCCATGGGATGAGGAGGCTCGGAGCCCTCTTCTCCAATCCCCCCGTCATTCCTCTAGACTGCACCTCTAACCCTGGCATCCAAGCGGCTGCCCTCCCCTGGACTCCCCAGTGAACCAGGGAACAGGCTCTTGTGAGACCGCTAGCCTGCAGGCTGGCATTACCTAATCGCGGCCGGTGTCTTTGTCACCTCATTTTTCCAAGCCGCCTGGTTCTGAAAGCCTCCATCTCAGACAAATGAGATCCCGCCTGATCTGCTGAGCTCCAGCAAAAGGAGATCAGAGGCTGCCGCCTGGATGAGCAGCAGCCAGTATCTGACGCACAAAGGACTGGAAGCAGCGGATGGCTTTAGCAGGCAGCAGCGCCCTGGACAGTGTCCTACTTACAGGGCGACTTCCCTCATTGGGCTCTGCCTTCCGCTGTGAGGTGTCCGGGGTCAGCGTTCTGAGCGTCAGGACCTGCTCCTCATCAGCTGGCCTCCCCGGGGAGATGAGTCCTCGTTAGAGCCAACTCTGGCGTCCAAAAGCTTCTTCTGCTCAACCAGGCCGACATTTCTGGGTTTAGGGGAGAAGAAGGTAATTAGAGGAAGGCACCCAGGGTGGGAGCCGGCTCCCAGGGCAGAGCAGGTACAAGCCCCAGAGCAGCATTCTGCCTTCCCGGCCCTAGGCGATAGCATAGCCTCAGAAAGAAACGTCCTTGGAGGGACTGAGGGCCATCTGGTCTCATTCTGTCCTTGTCCTGGTCAGTTGGTGCAGTGGGCAGCACAGCCCAGGTGCCCTGTCTATGCTGAGTGTAACCAGGGGCAGGTACCCTCCTCGCTGGACTTGGCATCCCCTGCACAGTCTTTACCCAACTGAGCCCTATTCTGAAGGCGTCAGGTCTGTCAGCCCACACATCCTCATGCCAACCCTAGGCACTGTGATGCCCCTTGCGCCCCTGTCTGACCCTCAGGCAGCTCTAGCACACTGACCCACGGCACAGTGAGGCTCACAGCTCGTGAGTGAGGGGGTGGGAGGGCTTAGACTCAGGCAGCCTGACGCCAGAGTCCAGTCCTTAGCCTCTGCAGAACAGTGGCAGTCAATCATTTGATCATGGATGAATGAATTGAGCAGTCAGTTAATGATTTTTTAAATTTATTTGTGGGTTTCAGTTCATGATTTCTGGAGAGAATGACATGAAAACTCCCTGTTCAGAATCACATCCTCTATGAACAGTTTAGGGCCTGTGATTCTGCTACTGAAACTCATCAACTTGAGCTTCAGCATGTTATTGTCTTTTTCAAATGCCACCCAGAAATTGGGAAGATGGCAATTATTGGTCATGCACTCTGGCCACTGGGATGTCTAAGTGAGGCCCAAGGCCTAGGGGAGCCTGATATATGAGAAGAGCAAGACAGGGCGTTGGGAATTTCTAGGAAGAATCTGCTAATGTCACCTATGTGTGGCCGGGGTCTGGGACAGGTGTTATGTCAGGATTAGCTTCAAGTGACTGATGCTTGCTCGCAAGTCATGTGCCTTCACACTGACACGGATATGGGCACTTATAATTAGGTAAGCTTTTGCAGGTAACGTGCCTGGCACAGAACAGACGTTTCACAAATGGAAGCTGTTACTGTTTATAGCCAAAATAGAGCCCCAAATACAAGCGAGAGCTCCCACCCTGGTCTTCCTGCTTAGACTGGAAGTTCCTGCAAGGCATTCTGTCGTGTGCTCTCCCCCAATCCTGACATCCTTCTTTCTGGGTTGTCCTTTCTGGGGGGGGGGGTCTCTCTCCACCCCCCCACCCCCATCCTGGTTGGGTTAGTCACCCAGACTGCGGAATCTGTGACAAGAGAACACACCTCTGAATGAGGTGGAAGAAGCCTTTCTAACACCCACCTTGCCTGGTTTCACCCACTGTCTGGTTCCAACTCTGCCAACTTGGCAAAGTCCTGCCTCTCTTTCTCTCACTTCTTTCATTTCCATTCCATGGCTCTCTTTGGCTCTAGTGAGTCATGCAGTAGGAGGCAACCAGCGCTCTTTCCCTCCCAAGTGCTTATCACAGCATCATACACAGCAATCCACAACAGAGGATAGAAAGAGAGGCCTGGAGAGATGGGCAGCGGGAGTCCATGTGCAGTCGGCACTGTGTCCGTGGCCTTGCTGTATGACCAGGGACTATCCCTCTGTCCATATGGCTCATGAGTGGAGGAAGACTGTAGATCAGCTACTCTACCAAGGACTGATAACGACAATCAGAGTTTCGGGTAGGCGGCATGGTTTACAAAGCACCTCTCATAAGCTCCTGTCACTTGAGCCTCACACTACCCCATGGGCGAGGAGAAAAAATGGCATCATCAAATCCCTTTTACAGAGGCTCAAGCAGGTCCTCAGAAGCTAAATGACTTGTCCAAGGCCTGGCTCACAGGTCGATCTCCTGAACCCATTTCCATCTCCAGCTCCTTTTCATTTTGCACACTCAGCCATCAACTCACTGGCTTATCCCAATGCACCTTCTGCTGGTGGCTGAGTATTTGGAGAAAGTCACAGCCACAAGATCTGGGGCTACTCCGACCCTGACCTCCAATCTCAGTCAGCACTCCCATGCTCTGCAGTCCTTTCCCACTCTTGGTCTGGCCTCTCATCCCCTTTACAAAACTTCAGCCTGTTCCTTCCCTCCTTCTTGACCCTCACACTCTCAGTAGGTGAGCTGCCCTGTTGTGGGGGCTCACCTTGTGGTCTTGAGCAGGAGTCCCCCTCGTGCCAACCCCTACCTGCAGGCTTATTGGCTTCCTCCCCTTGTATCTTTGCCTCTTCATCTTGACCACAGGCTCCCTCCCCTCTACTTTTGATCCCCCACTTCCTGGGCCTTGAAGACCTGCCTCCACCTGTGATCAGCCCTCTCTGAAATTTCTAGCCCTCTCTCAGCCCTGCTCCTCCAGCCTATGAACAGCTCACAAGCAGCCCATGTTGCCGCCCCCACCTCCACCCCTGTCTTCCTTGCCACTGCATTTTTCACTCTGCTTCCCCATCCAGTCTGACTTTTTGGAGGGCTGGTCTACCTCAGGGTTTGTCAGCCTCAGCACTGTTGACTTTTTGGGCCAGACAATTGGTTGTGGGACTGTCCTGTGTACTGTTTGTTCGGGCTGCTATAGCAAAACATGATTGACTCAGGGACTGAACCAACAGAAATTTGCTTCTCATAGTTCTGGGGTCTGTCATCAGTCACGGTCTGGCAGGGGTCTGTTTCTAGTGAGGTCTCTCTCCTGGCATGCAGACAGCTGTTTCGTCACTGCATTGGGACATGACTGTCCTCTTTCTGACATGCAGAAAGACTGCAAGCTGTCTCATGATGACAAGGATCCCATCTGAGCAGGGCCACACCTTCATGATCTCATCTAACCCTACCTACCTCCCAAAGCCCCACTTCCAGACACTCACTTAGGGGATAGGGCACCAGCCCTGAGTTGGGAGTGACAGATGTTCAGACATAACAGCTCTGTGGGCTGCTGAGCAGCATGCCTGGGCTCTGCCCACTGGAGCTGCTTTCCTCTCTGTTTAGAAAGATACCAGGGGACTCTGGATGCCAGTAGTGACAGTTGGGACAGCCCTGACCTGTCGTGATAGTTGTTGACACCTCCCAATTTTAACAAACAAAAGTATCTCCAGACCCTGCCAATGTTCCCAGAAGGAGAACCCCCTACTCCTCACCCCACTCCATTGAGAACTACAGGTCTTCACTGCCTATTCCATTTTCTTTTTTCCATTCACTCCTCACTCCTTCCTAATAAACACTCCCCACACCCATGGCCACATGCTCTAGAGGGAACTACCTTCCCGTTTCTAGAGACTCCATGCTCTCTGGGCTCTGGGGCAGGCCTTGTTAGTTACCTTCTGGATTGCTGTCCTTTCTCCTACCTTCTTCTGTGAGAGCTTCGTTTCCATACAAGACTCAGATGCTAGTTTTCATGTTGTCAGCCTCCTTTTAGTTAGAACAGAGTCATGGAATCCGAGACTACCAGCGAAAGTCTCTGGGAAGGATTTACTTTCTTGATAAAAAGAAAGGAACACAAAGAGAACATCACAAAGAGGAACACAAAGAGAAAGTTATTGGTGAAAACTTGCTGTTTGGGGTTGCTGTAGCTATCTTGCCAACACAAGGAAAAGCCCAAGAGAAGTGCAGCTTCCTGAGCTGTAGAATCAGCCCTGACCTGTCCACTTGTGGACCTTTGTGAAAGAATGAATATTCTTATTATTTAAGGCAACTTCTGTAGGCTCCTCTATTACTGGCAGCTTAAAGTACCCTGACTGATTGGCTTCTGAGATGACACCGTCTTCATCCTCATACTCCCGAGTCATCCCACACCAGCTACTTGCCGATCTTCTTTCCTCCCTTTCCCCTGACACGTGCCTGTGTCCGAAGCCCGAGGTCTTCCTCATCCCATTCTCTCCCATCATGTCAGTGACACCCTACATGCTGATAACTCACGCACCTCAGCCCAATGCTGTCAACTGAACTTCAGACTCTTGAGTCTAGCTGCCCATCAACACTTAGCCACCTTGGTGCTTCTTTAGCTGGCTTTAATTTTTTGACTCCCCTCTTAATGTTGGGGTCACTCAGTGTTCAGTTTTCCTTTTTCTAGCAATGCTCCTCTCTCACCCCCATGTTGGGTTACTGCAGCAACTATTCATGTTCTGTAAATGGCATTTATATATTAAAAACCCACATTTATATCTTGAGCCCAAAGCTCTTCATTGAGGTCTAGACTTGAAAATGCAGCTGGTAACTTACCTCCTGTGTGTGAAATGCCAGAGCTGTCACACCACGTGCCCAGGACTCAGCTCATCCAACTTTCTAGAAATGTCTCTTGCCTATTGCCCCAATCTGCACTCCCACCATAGCCCACAGAATTTACAAATTATGCACAATGTCTCGTTTTTCTCATCGAGTATATTCCAGGAGCTGTCAAGTTCTGTTTTTACCTCTTCAACAGCCCTGACTGGTCTCTGCATCACTGCTTTAACATGACAACATCCATACTGCAGAAGCTCTTGGCGGACTTACCCCTCCACTGTTGCCTGCCCCTAACCTCTATCCTCCACCCAGCAGGCAGAACAAACATAAATCTTTACATGTGACTTTTCTGTTCAAAAGTCCTTGTCAACAGCATTCTCCTGTGGCAACAGATCTCAAGCTTTTTTCCTGGCACACAGCCGCCAGTACACAATATATCAAAGCAAAGTGGTAATAGCTGAAGTTAGGGAAGGACACCTGGAGGCCTACTGGGTGTTTAGCCTCCCCCCTCCCACCCCCACTGTTCAAGGTGCGCACACACACACACAAGTTCATACACACACACACACGTGCCCAGAGAAACATGTGCACACACACAGAATTCCTAATTAGCTTTGTTAAGACTCAAGCTGCCATCCAGCCTGCTCTACCTGCATTGTGCTGGGAGTGCCTGGACCACCGCTCTGGCAACCTGCGCATTCAGAGGACACTCACAAATGACATACAATTTGCTGCTTTTCTGATCCATGTCAGCATCATATCTGAAGATTCAAAATCACTTAAGTCATTTTCGTGACTGCATGCAATTGAGGGCCCTGATGACCTGTACGTGGTACTTAGCCAGACTATGTTACCCACCTCTGGGGGGCCTGGGCTTCCTGGTGCAATTTGCACTTGAGGGTAAACAGAAGAAGGAATGCTTAAAGGTACCCAGTGTTTCACCCCCAAAGCGTCTTCTTGGCAATCAGATGCTGGAATGTATTTAGCCAGTTGGAGCTAAAAGGCTGATCTATAAAACCAGACTGAACATTTGAATAGAAACAATACCTCTTTTCAGGTTCCTGCTTGCCAGAGAGGTTAAAACCCACTCTGTCCTGGGAAAGGGCTGATACTGACACTGAACAGTCTGGGCTCTGGAACATGGAGGGTGCCAGGCTCAAAGCCCAGCTGTGCCAGCCTGAGCCCCGGGGTCCATATCCACGAAATAGGCTGTCATTCGGATAAGAACAATGTCCATCAAATGCAAGTTGCGCAGTAGTTTCTCAGCAAAGGGTAGGCACTATGGCATCATTCATGGGTCCCTGGCTTTGCTACTACCTGGCACCTGAGGGTACTTCTTCTCTTTACCTCCTACTTGCTGCTCTCCAGGTTGGGGTGGTGACTGGACTAATGGATGAGTTTGTACATCCCTAGCTCAGCCCCTCCGGAGCCTGATGTTAGACACACTCACCCTTGAGGGCCACCACCCTGACAGTCACTACTGCCTCCCACAGGGGAGCAAATTCTGCCTTCTGGGTTTGGTTCACTTGAGGTTGGAAGGATTAAGAAATTATCATGGTCACCCCATCTAAGACATCAATCCAGAGGGATGATAGCATCCATCATTCCAGTATTCAGGATGGCCAGCTTCCTGATATGCAGAGTGGCTTTTAGAGGAGGGAGTTCAAACAGCAGAGTTTGTAAAAGACGAATAGCTGGGCCCTTTCTGGTTCTCGAGTCTTTGATGCTAACTAAGTACCTTCGCTGTGACATCAGAAGGAATGACTGACCCCCTCACATCTGGGACATTAAGAACAGCCCCTCTTTCCATTGCAGAAGGGCAGAGTAAGACCTGGAGTGGGCCAAAGACAAAATAGGGTGCTGGCACCTTTCTGGACCTGCTGTGGGTGCCTGTAGAAGAGAAAACTGATTCACACAGACTCTTTAGCACATGGCCTGGCCTGTGATGCTGGCTGCCTTGGGAGGTAGTGCTTTTCTTGGAAAGAATAAAAGATAATAAGACCTGAAGCCAGCATAGAACATAAATCTGGACACAGCACGCCTTCTCCCAAGGCTCTCTGTGGCTTCTCATCATCTGAGTAGTAACGACAGGCCTTGGGCCTGAAGTCCTCACTGTTACCCCATTTACCACCGTGGTGACCTCCACTCTTGCCCTTGGACACTCTCATTAGCCCCATGGCTTCAGTTCAGTTCCACAATTCAGTGCCTCTTCACAATTATAGTCTCTCTCCAGAAGCTGAGGAGAGCAGTGGCCAGCAGGGAGCTGTCCCCTCTCCAGCCTGCCACTG
The DNA here is from genome assembly GCF_000260355.1 of Condylura cristata. Classification (NCBI taxonomy): domain Eukaryota; kingdom Metazoa; phylum Chordata; class Mammalia; order Eulipotyphla; family Talpidae; genus Condylura; species Condylura cristata. Next base: position 25,998,964 of record NW_004567110.1, read on the forward strand.
AGCTCAGTCTACTCCCATTAAGGACACCAGGGGACAGTGGGTCCTGGAAAGAGGAGAAGCCAGGAGGATGAGGCCTGGGTTTCCTTTCATTCCGTGCGCCTTCTTGCTGGGGCCTAGGCTGGGCCCCTCCGTGCATTTCTGTCCCCTGTTTGCCTGCTAAGGTATAGCACCCTCCCCGGAGCAAAAAAGAGTTGGTTTTTCAGGCCTGACTGCTGCATATGTGCCAGATGTCAGCACCAGTGATAGGCAAGCTGCACACGTGTGTGAGAAGTCCGCCTTGAAAAGCAAGAATGAGTGCCTGAGTCGTCTGTCTTTGGGGCTTGTCTGAGCCCGCTGGTCTGAACAATGTGACTCAGTTTGTGATTCAAGCTGAGAAAGAGGCTTGGAATTGTCATGAGAACAGGACTAGTGTTAGACAGGATAATGCTCCGGAAAATGCTCTGGAAATGATATATTTTGGGGCTTCATTCCTGGGGCCATCAGGGACAAACAGTTCAGGGAGGATTTCCCTGGGGCTTATAGGTAAAAGGGGAAGAAAGGACCCAGCCCAGGGGGCCACTGTTCACATCGCAAGTCTAGAAACTTCTAGATGAGTGCCTCAAATAACCCTAAGGCTTTCTCCTCTTGCAACATTACATAGAAAATGCAAGCGTTTTCTCCAAGTGATAGTAACAATTAGTATTACAGTAATTAAAGTAATGACGTGTCCACTTTATATGCTTGGGCCCATTTAAAGCCCTGTGCAGTGGGAGGAACTTTGGTTACCTCTTCCATTGTGCTGGCTCAGGGGTGCTAGGTGACCTGCCTAAGGTCGGGCAGAGGCCAAGCCAGGGTGCCAACGTGGACCACCTGATCCAGAGCCCACATTCCTCTCCTGGGCAGAAGCACTGGTCCAAATCGACCTGAAAAGAAGGGGTTAACTCAGCAGCCCATTTCCCACTAGACCAGAACATCTCAAGCCAGGCTTCAGGTCAAACCGGAAGAGGGGGCCCTCCCTGCCCTCCCTGGTGGCCCAGCCGGTTAATGTGCAGCACAAGGAAGCTAAAGCCACTTGAGCATGAATTTGATCCCCGCCCTGTTGTCCTGTTCTGCTCCCCACTCTGTCTCATCGTCCCTCTCATCGCCCCTACCACCTCTGTCTGACCTGTACCCCATTTCTGTATGCATACATAAATCTTTAAAAAAAAATCAGAAGGGGAGTTTTTAAACAGGCCAATGACCAGCCCCTGTGTGAGAGCAGTGGGTCAGAAACCTTAGGGGAGGGGGGGCCTGTGCACGCATGCTTGCTAAGAGCAAAGCAGGGAGCTCCAGATGGCACCAGCAGTGGTGAAGAAGGGCACCAGGAGCTGCCAGGGAAGGTGGCTGTCCGTGCCTATCTGCTTGCCTAGCCCCCCTCCCCCACCTCTCCAGGACAAGTCGCCCTGACCTTGGCTAGCTCTGCTCAGAAGGTGCCTCGTGCCTGCCCAAATTGACGCAATCCACCGCCACCAGCCTAACTAGCACAACCCCTGGGCCCAAGAGGAAAGGGAGCAAAAAGCCTTTTTTTTTTTTTTAAATTGGGTCAAGAGAAAAACAGAATTATAAAAAATGCAAGTCATAGTTAGAACTCCTGTCAATTTTCAGGAGGCTGCAGCACTCTCCCACACGTGAGAACTAGTCTGTGGCTGGGGACGGGACGCCGTCACCATGGCAACGAGGACACCACCGTTGAACCACAAGGGCATCTGGTGCCAGCCACCGTGTGAGCTCAGCTCATGCACTGTCTCCCCCTGGCCTTGTGGAAACGCCACGGAAGAGGTGTCATTACGACCCTTTCACGGGCGAGGAGGCCCGAGGTATTGGCAGCAGTAGCAGCGGAGTGTGGGGCCGGACGGGCACCTGCACGCAGAGCTGCCCAGGGCAGTGGCAGAGCGGCTCTGTTTGGGTGGTCAGGAGCCTCCAGGTACACTGGACCCACTGGCCAGTGCTGTTTTCTTGCCAGCCTCTGCAGGCGCACAGCATGGGCTGTGGGGCTTGGGACCAGATGGGTCCAGGCTGCTGCACAGGAGCCAGAGGTGGTGTAACAGGGGGGTCCCTGGGAAAAGGGGAAGTTCCAGGTTCCCTGCCCCACCCAGAAGGAGGGTGGAGCTGAGCAGAGAAAAGAAAGAGAAGGAAATCAGAGGGGAAGAAGGAAGGATGGAGAGCCAGAAGGAGACCTGAGGAAGCCACTGCAGAAACCGTGTTTGTTTCTTGGCCCTGGACTGGTTGAAAGTGATGTGGGTGAGAGACCCGTGGGGAGGTGACTATGGCAGCATCTGTCTTGATTTTGATTGTGCTGTTTTCTTCCCAGATTGTCTGGCCACATCTGACCCTTGTCTATGGGTCCCAGCCAGAAGGTGCTGTGGGCTTGTGGCAGGCTGTCAGGCCTTGCTTTGGGCCAGTCCCTTTTGGGTAGACTTCTACTCACAAGGGGATGGGTAACTTCAGGTGTTTGATCCTCTCCCTGCCCTGTAACAGTGGAACTGGAGGGGGTCACCCACCAAGGCCTGTCCCCAGTGCAGGATTGCAATGACATTTTCAAGAAATCAAGAGAGGATCCCTGGGACCTACACAGGCCTCAGGGGCCTGTGTGTTGGCATGTGATCTGTCTGGGAGTCCTCTATGTAGCAGACACAGCTTCTCCTGGACGACAACCTCCAGGCAGAACCGGTCCTTCTCTGGCCCTCTGACCCACTCTGCCACCAATTTTCTGTGCCCTCCAAGCTGATGCAAACCCAGCAGGTGGGAGAAGGGGCCAGTACGGGGCTGTGAGACCTGTTCCCAGTGGTCACTTCTTTGTCCTCGTATTATTGAGCCCTTGGGCTGTGTTGGGGGCTGGAGCAGCCAAAGAGCACAGCTGGAGAGGGATAACTTAGTGTGGTAAACAAATAGTTACAAGTTGCCAGGCCAAGCCAGGGCTGCAGCTCAGAAGCCCATAGGAGGGTGTGATGAACTTGGGGAAAGAAGCACCAATCCAGGGGAATTGGAGAAGATGGTTTTAATAAGCTGGCCGTGACCTCTGAGTCACCAGCCAAGTTTCACCTCCTGCCTGTTGGGACACCCCCCCCCCCCCCGACTGGGGATACAACAGCCAGTCTGACTGCAATTCACAGTTGCTCTCTTAATTCTGTTTTGTTCACTATATTTTAGTTCATGACCTCCCCTGGAGATTTTAAGTTTAGGAATGTTTCTGGCATTTTTTTCTATGCCAGATGGCTAAGCCAGTGTGCAGCATGCTGGGATCTTTAAGTTATCAGGTTAGCGACCGGAGGTCTGGGGAGGGGTCAGCCCCTCTGAATTTGACAGCCATTTTCAGTCAAGGTGTGGGAAGGCAGAAGAGGGCAACTGGAGAGAGAAGAAACAGTGTGGCTGTGATCAAAACTCTGCATCAGGCAAACAGGAAAACAGACCTTTAACCTGGAAGAGACAGATGGCATAGCTTTTACATTTTTCACCAGCTGGCTGTTAGAATATTATTTATGACCTAAGTGTAGTCAGATATGACTGTGAAGTTAATTTCAAAGTCAAATATTGAGTTGAGGATTATGTGCTGTTTGGGTGATAAAAACTATTGCTTGATAATAACAGAGAAGAGGAAGGAATAAGACTGTATATTCAAAGAACAAAAAAGTGCCCCCAAAAGTTAATATCTTCCTTCTCTAGGTTATAGTTTTATGAGGGAATTAAAGGGCAATCAAATAAACTACTATTGGAATTTTATTTTGATATTAATTTTAAATTCATTTTATAGCCTCAACATTTATTTTTCATTTTATTTAGCTTATTCTTTTTCTTTGTGTCCCACTTATTAGTGAAGTCATATAGTATATGTTTAATATTCATTTTGATAGAAGAAGAAGTATATCTTGTTTTAAAATCAAAAGGTACTATAAGTGCCTTTGAGTCCCACTTTTGAAAGGAAAATACTTTCAATACTTTCAGATATTTTTCTGGTATTATCCTCCATAGTTTTAAGTAATGTATTTCTCTATTTTTTCCACTTTAGACATGCCTTAACTCCCTACTATAGAAGAAAATTTAGTTTTTACATTATATATACAAGTTTACTTTCACAATCTTTTTTTAAAATACAAACTTGTTTTTATTTTTTAATCTTACTTATTTAGTCTGCTGGTTTATAACACTGTACATGTTTTAGGAATACAAGTTCACACCTCTTCAGAGCTTCAGTACTCCTCACCATAGTGCAGTGGCCCCATCCCTCACAATCACCCTTCAGTGTGGTGTCTCACCTTTGGGGAGAAGTGAACACGCCAAATTCAGGCTCTTATGCATCATCCAGCCCTTTTCTCAGCTTCTATGATTTGCCCTGTTCCATACAGAATGCTCCTGTAGGTTCAGTGATGGAGCTGGAGACCTGACCCTGGACAAGCTTGGTGGAGCTCACACCATCTGCCAGGAGTCGCTGTCCCTGCAAGGCAAGCTGCCTGCCACCCACCTCAGAGCAATAGCAATCTGTGTGTATGTGTCGATCTCTCTCTGTCTCTGCTCTCAGACACACATGCACACAATACATCAGCACATACAATGCATTCAGGCATCTTCAAGTGTTTGCTTTTGAGTATGTGAAATTATATTTTCTGGCTTCAGGGATATATAGTTGTTCATACAATAAAAATTAATCCCCACACCTCCCCTCCATGGTTGGGTTTACTATATTAATATATTATGCTTTTCACTCTAACATCCAACAAAAGCTTCTTGCCCCCAAATCAAAAAACCTGTCAGCAGCCTGATGAGTTACAACCACAAGTTAAGCTGATGAGTAGGCACATCCTCATCCCCCTTGCCTGGATTCTGAGAACAATGTCGCCACCAGCCCAGCTGCCAGCTCTGGTCAACACAGAGGCAAAGAGTGTGTCTGAGTATGAAAGACACAAAGCTGGTCCCCACCCCATCCTCCTTCCTACCATCCAGAGATGCTGGTAGGGACTCTGCCTGTATCCTGCCTGCTTCACTGCTGACTCACTCACTCACACGTTCATCATCACACACACTTAGGCACCTTTTCATTTATAATCAGAGAGGTCAGTGGGCCCACATAGGGTGAGCTGGAAAGAACATATTCCTCCCCAACCACTCACCAAAATGTAACCTCCATTCCAGAGACAGAATTACCTTGCCTAATGCAATCTAATGCACTATTTTTAATGGACAACACCCAGTGGTCTGAGTGTTATGAAAACTGTAAAAGCTTGGTGTTTTGTGTTTGTTTTTTTGCTAGAAAGTGTTTGAAGTATCTGTTCAAACCCACCATTGGACTCATGGAAGTGGAACTCGGAGAAGTAAAAGACTGTCCCAAAGTCACACACCCTGTAGGGAGAATAGTCAGGGCCCAAACTTGGGTCCCACCAGCTGCTGCCTTCCAAACCAGAGCTCGGTGCTCTTCTTCCCCTCCTGAGCAATCTCCAGGGGAATGTGTACACATGCATACTCGCGGCCCTCGAATCTCCTAGCTGACTCTTGACATATCTTGACAAACTTGGTGTAGACCTCACATAATCCCTAACTGCAAAAATGGGCAGCTAAACTAGACTTTGTCTATGGGACGGTGGCAGGCCCCAGAGTCAAGGCTTTGCCGTGCAAGGCATCCCCTGTGCCAGAGTCAGGCTTTCTGCATGAACAGTGACCAGCCACCTAGCAAAGGACCTTCCTAGTTGCTAAGCTCCTGAGGAGTTTCACTGGCTTCAGACCTTGGGCTTGGCTAGCATAATCTGTGATAGGAGGTGCAAGGCAGGCCCTCGTGCCAGTGCAGGAAAGCACCTGTCACAGAGACAGACTCGCCAGGCGGTGTGCAACAGCAGCACTGAGGCCTCTCCTGCTGCAAGATGGTCCTCATAAGCCAACCACTGGCCCCCAAAGATGCAGAGAGGTCCTGGCCCCCCTCCAGCCACTTTAGACCCCACGAAGAACAGAAAGGTGAGGACAGAAGTCAGATAGCTTGATGGCAGGACTTTCAGGTTTTGCTGATGGATCTGAGGTGGGGTAAAGGAGAGAAGAAACCAAAGTTGACGTGGCGGTATAGGACCCTCCTGAAGTGGCCGGCTCGGGAGCCCGGCGATGCTGTGCGAGACAGGCTGCGAGAAGTTTTCTTACCAGACTAGACCCACCTCTGAGAGCAGAATCAAGCTTAAGTTAATTAAGGATTTGCCTCCTCCTTCCTCCTCCTCCTCCATTTGCTTTTGGGAAATAGCCCGCCACCCATGCAGTTCTTCAAGCCAGAAGGTTGAAGTTATTCTCGGCTCATCCTCCCCTCCCCACCCCACACCCCATCCACAGCTGAGCTGCGCCCTCTCCTCCATCCCACCAGCCCTGTATCCATTCAGCTCCTTCATTTCAGCCATCACTCTAGCTGTCTCCACCTTGCCACCGACTGATCCACTGATCGTCTGATCGATCAGTCACTGTTGCCACCAGAGACATCTTCTTACAATGCAAATCAAGTCATGCTGTTCTCAGGCTTAAACCCTCTGTGGCATCTCAATCCAGCACTCTCTTTGAAGCCTCAGCACTCACTTCTCCCCTCCCAGGAAAGCTCTTGCCTCTTCTCGCCACCTGAAAATGCCCAGTTGTCCTTCATAGATGTTGGCAGCGTTTTGACAGGAAAAGAATGAAGCAGGGAACTTGCATTTCAGGCTCACAGATGTTACCTCTGTGCAGCTCCTCACCTTAGGTGGCTCATGGGCCTTTCAGAACCAGATCCTCAGAGCCCTCACTCCTGCACCCCATCCTAGGCCCACCCCATCTGCTAGGCAAATAGCACTACTGCCAAGGAATTGAAGCTAGAAAGCTGGCTAGCTGCCAGTCACTCCTGCTTCCCCTCTAACACCTCGCTACCCAACCCAGTCTTCCCATCTCATGTTTGGCACTTTTCCATCTCTGTTGCATCCACCTGTTCTGCAGAAGCGCAATGGGATACACTTGAATGGGTACCATCAGAGAAATGGAAAGTAACATGTTGGGGAGAAGGAAGTTATGTACTGTTGAAGGTATAGGGAACAGAATGTCAAAAAGACCTTTAATGCTGAGGCAGGGAGCAGACCAGTAGCAAAAATAGTTGGCAGTTCCTCAAAAGTTAAATGCGGGCTTTCTCTGGTGGCGCAATGGATTAAAGCACCACATTATGAAGATCTTTGAAGCCACTGCAGCATGAGTTCGATCCCCGGCCAGGGAGCTGACCCACATGGTGTGGCAATGAAAGGGAGCAACCGTTTAATGGATGAAGAGTTTCCTTTAGAAGTGATGAGGTGTTTTGGAACTAGACAGGAGATGGTTACATGTACCTGAATTAAAGTTTAAAAAAGGGCCCTCCCTGGCAGCACAGCAGGTTAAAGCACAGCACTAAGAAGCTAAAGCCACTTCAGCATGAGTTCAATCCCCAACCCTGGAGGTGACCCACAGGGCGTGGCAGACCCCTCCTGACTCACCCACTGCTCCTCTCAGCAGTGTACTTTGTCAGTCGGCCTGTTCTGCTGCCCACTCTGTCTCTGGTAAATCCTCTTACCGCCCCTGAGCCTCTGGCCTGAACCCCAGTTCTGTATGCATAATCTTTAAAAAAGTTTAAAAAAAGTGATGAAGAAAAAAATTCAAATGTTGACACACCCCCCCCAAATGGTAAGAAGTCTACCTCCTACTCTGGTGGTCCGGCACCAGGCCCCTCTCCTTGGGGATAACCTGTGTTGAAAAGCTTCTGAGAACTCCGGCTTCCTGAGAATTCCATGCCTGTCCCTCTGTGGAAGATGCCACCGTGCAGGTGCCAACTCAGACCTGTCAGGGAGGAGCCACAGTGAGGCATGTCATCAGCTCACAGCCACCACCTGCTGCACCCAGTGCCTCAGCAGTGGTCACATTGAGGCCACACTTTACCCAGCTGGTGCCAGTCGGTGACAGATGCCGAGGGGCTACCGAGCAGGGCCCACTAGGCCTGCCACAGACCACCGTGCAGAGTAGTGTTTGCTCTTTGGCTGCGATTTTCCCAGCCCTGCCCTGGAGTCAGACTCTTCCTACCCAAGCCTCCTTCCTTCTCTTTCCCTTTGCAGGCACCAGGTAGGCATTGGGGCCTGAAAGCTCTTCCTACCTCAGTTTCTGCTCACTCTCACCCTTTATCCTTTAAAACTGTTTCCTCTGATAAATAGTGTGCATTTCTAATTGCCCTTGGGAGTTTGCTTCCTGGAGAACCTATATTGATGCACAAGCGTGCACACACCTCTGTTTCACACATATGCGAAACACACCACTGTTTTGCAGCCACCTTAGGCTGGGGAGGTTCTTTGTCAGTTCTTGCAGATGAAAAGGTAATTTTGGAGCCTTTGGTAAAGTTTTAAAAAAAAAGATTTATTTATCTATGCATACAGAACTGGGGTACAGGCCAGAGGTGCAGGGCGGTGAGAGGCTTCACCAGAGATAGAGTGGGGAGCAGAACAGGCAGATCGTTGAAGTACACTGCTGAGGGGAGCAGCGGGCGGGTCAGGAGAAGTCTGCCACAACATGTGGTCACCTCCGGGGCAGGCGGGAATCGAACTCACGCAGAAGTGGCTTTAGCTTCTTAATGCTATGCCTTAACCCGCTGTGCCACCAGGGAGGGGCAAATTTTACAGGCTTTTAATGCTGAGTGGAGGGACAGACCAGCTTTCTCAGTATTTCTGTCTTATCTGTCCTCAGAATGACACCACCCCTGAGGCCCCTCACCCCTCAAGCCAGGTATCCCCATTTACATGGGCGCATGTCCCAGGCTCTCGGCCCAGGCGTCAATGATCACAGGTGCACATGGAGGCCTACAGCTGCTGGGCATAGACGCAATGTTGACAGGGCGCGAAAAGTCTGATTTTTAACTCATTTGCCCTACAACTTGCTGTTGTAAGTTGCCTGCATGTCTCAGAGGCTGACCCGCAATCCGGTACAGACCCACACTTGCACAACAGGGATCAACAGCGCTCACTCAGTCAAGCCCTAATTTGTTGACATTGTTGATTTAGTCATTTACTGCTACTTAGGTCTTTTCCAGTCTTGTGCAAGAGTATGCAATGCTGTGATGCTTGATTCTGAAGCCGAGTCAGTAGAATAAATTCATGGGAATAAAGCTGCTGGGTCAAAATGGCGCAATTTTGATTCTGCTAAATAGAGCAAATTGTTCTCCTTGCAGTTGATGCGAATTGAAACTCCACTGCAGCACATGAGGTTGTCTGTTTCTCGTACCTTTACCAAACCTGCATGGTTTCAAAATGTTAATCTGGGCAATCGGAAGGGTGAGGAGGATGATTTCAAGGAAACAGACATCAAATCATGATGCTCTACCTGCTTCAAACTCCTCCGCAGCTTTGAGGGTGTGTGCACAGAATCTGATCCCCCCCACCCGCCCCAACACACACACACATAAAACCCTGCAGGCGTTACCTGCCTGCACTCCACTCTCCAACTTCGTCTCGCTCCCTCACTCCTCACACCTGCTTCTTTTTTGCTCTTTAAATACATCAAGACCATCACCAATATTGCAAGCTGTTCACCTACCTGGAGCTCCCTCATCTGATTCGTCAGGTCTCAGCCTACCTGTTACCTCGTTACAGGGCTGCTTGGCCCCTTTCAAAATTAATATACTGTTTACAAATATTGAGCCACCTGACATAGTTACAAGGTGGTGTGTCAATTATACCTCGTTTCTAAGAAGGTTGATATCCTTATTGTTCTTATTGCATATTGATCTTTTCAGATCTTGCCTTTGTTTATTTTTTTTCCCCCACTAGACTTTAAGTTTCAGACAGCCTGGCTCATGGAGGTGCTGACTGAGAGGTACTGGAAGAAAATATGAATAAGTAAATGACCGAATCCTTTCCCCTGGACTCTCAGTGGCACAGGCTCCTCCCACATTCTCCCACGCCGTTGTCGGCCCTAAATAAGTGTGTTTCTAAAGCAGGAGGACGCCTCATCCCTCAGTGGCTGCATTTCCCAGGTGTTTTCAGTCAGTGACTCTCATTCTTTGGGAACCTTCTGAAGGCGAAATGTGACTCACAGCTAGGTCACAGCTGTCCCAGGTGTGTCCACGTAGCAGATTAGAGGCCCCAGCAAACACTTTCTGTAGTTGCCAAAACAGATCTCAGGCTGTAACATGCTGTGTCAGGAAGAGAGACAGATCCCTGGGAACAGGTGGGTTAACATGATTTTTCAAGCAAATCCACTGCATTGTGCATTAAATCAAAGTAAAATGCAAACTTTGGGAATCCACAGTTACACTTCACGTGGGAAGGAGAAAACATGGGAATACATGGAATCCCTGTTATGGGTTTAGTTGTGTCTCCACCCCCTACCAATTCTTATGTTGAAGTACTAATCCCCCAGTACCTCAGAATGTGACCATATTTGGAAACACTGGGATCCTTGCAAAATTAAGTTAGGTTAAGATGAGGTCATACTGACATAGGGTGGCCCTAATCCAATATGACTGGTGTCCTTATAAAAAGGGAATCTGGACACAGACCCACACAGGCAGAACACTCTGTGAAGATAAAGGCAGAGGAATGCCAAAGATTGCCAGTAAGCCACCAGCCACTAGAGGAGAACATGCAACAGATGGTCTCTCAACCCCCAGGAGGAACCAGCCCTGCTGACAACTTTATCTTGGGCTTTGGCCTCTAGAACTCGGGGACAATTCCTGTTGTCTCACTGTGTCACTTTGCGGTCCTTGCTGTGCAGCCTTGGCAAAGGAACACAGGAGCCATTACATTAGGTTAACTCAAACAAACGTGTCCTGCATGCCAAAAACATCTGTGTTCATTTTCCATCTTCCATCAGTCACAATTGTTTCCTTGTTTGAGTGGCAGAAGGAGCCTGGACTTAAATCAGGCTGTCCTGGGCTGCAGTCTGGGGGCACATCCCCTCTTGCCTTAGTGGACTGGAAGGTGAGAGCCAGGGTTAGACTCGATGGGTTCTCGGTTCCCTCCACAGCAGTGCTCTGTGGTCTTGTCATTTTCACACCCTCTCTCCCAGAGGACCTTGTTACCGCTAGTGTCTGCAAGTCTTAGGAATGTGGGCCAGACAGTCTCAACCAGCAATCTCGGTGTCAAGCAGGAGTCTCAGACACTACTTCGTTTGGACTTTGGTAATAACCCTGCGTGAGCTCCCTTTCTCGCCTTGCCCTCCCAAAGATCCATCCCACCCAGGGATATTATTCTTAGAGTCACTTGGGAAAACGTGAGGTTATTTGAAATTATCACCATGGTATGAGGTGAGGGGTATCAGATTTGTGGGCCAGGGCCAGGAATGCTGAGGGTCTTACAGTGTGCCGGCAGCCTACAAAATAAGTTTTCCACTAAAATTTGAATACCTACTGAGAAGCACTTATAATGTGAATACCTACTCAGTAGCACTACTGTGTCTACTGAGAAGCACTTATAATGTGATGGTGAGGAAGGAATAGAGAACTTGACGACAGATGATGTTGCCATGTAACAAATCATTCCAAAACGTAATGGCTTCAAACAATAATTGTTTTATTCTCTCTCATAGTTCTGTGGGTAACATATCAGCTGAGGGACTCCCTTAGAGTCTCACACAGTTAGGGTTAGAGGGTGACTGGGGCCTATGTGAATTGAAGGTTCACTTGGTCTGGATGTCCTTGATGGCAGCTCACTGCCATGGCTGATAGTTAAAGCTAGTAGAGCTGGGATGTTGACTAAAAAGCCAATATGGCTTCCACATATGGCTCAGGCTTCTGCCAAGATGGCAGCTGCTTTCCAAAAGGGAGTATCCCAGAGGGCACATTCATGAAAACAAAGCAAAATCTGCAACGTCTTCTATGACCTATCCTTGGAAGTCACCCAGCATCACTTCTACGGTGTTGTATTGATCGAAGTTGTCACAGACCTCCTTAGATTAAAAGGGGCAGGTAGATAAATCCCATCCTCTGAGGAAGCAGCAGGAAAAGAGCATGAGAGGTGAATCCATCCTTGAAGCATAATCTGTCGGAGGACTTGGCTGTAGGTTCTGCATTTACCACTGCTGTATCAAAACCTGAATCTTTTTTGAGTTTTGTTGTTTTCTTGGAAAGCAGAGAATAATGTGACCTACCTTTTTAGGGTGCCTTGAAAATCTACAGTAACCAGTGCTGGTTGTTACTGTTGTTTCCCTACTGGCAGGGATGGCAGTTGTAGCTCCAGAAATTTGCCTGATGCTATTTGTGCATGGGTCTGCTACTTCATGTAGCAATCTGTTCATGGCTGACTTCTCTGTGTGCATGCCAGTGAACCAATTCAAGACCAGCCTTCTTGCTTTTTTTTCAATTAATTTTAATTATGCTTTATGAAAATAAAAAAATATGTGGTCTGTAAAAGTAACTTCACCTACTTCCTACCTCATCTTCCTCGTTTCCCAGAAGCAAGTACTTGCTTTTGCTACATTCGGAGATTGTTTCTATTCGCATTCATATTTTTAGATAGCATATACAGTTCTCTCTGGATTCACTTATTTCAAATATTTTCCATTATAGTAATGACTATTTTAGATGCCTCACCCCTCCCCATACTGTACTTTCTATCTTTCCAACATAATTATTTACTAATTTTTTATTAGATCCACACAGTGTTTTAGTTATTATGATTATGTAAAATAAACATTGTTCACTACTGAGCCAAGTAGTCAACTGAAATTAGTTTAATACTAATTATTATTCCTCCATATTTTGCATTCAATTTCTTTCCTCTAAACATCTAAATCCATATTTGCAACAATTCTACAAACTACATTTTTCAACATCCCATATCTGTCAAAAGTCAGAATTTTCTGGAGAATTCTTCCTGAAGTCTTCAGAGCGCTACTAGAATTCAGACTGGTTGGTTCCCAGAGCCTTCCCATAATGTCATCCTGGGACTTCACCAGCATCTTGGAAACCCCCTCTAACCCTCTGCTTTGTTGGATCACGGCCTTCGCCTTTCTTGGCTAGTCCTGCCCATGATAGAGCATCTGGCTGCGGCTCCCCCAGAAAGAGCTCAGCAGATCATCTTTTTTTGACATTTTGCATGCTTGAAAATGTCTTTATTTTACCCTCCCTTTGAATTGATGGTGTGACTGGGAATAGAAATTCAGATTGCAAACCAGTATTCCTTGTGATAGTGAAGGTATTTTGCTCATGTCTCCATGCTTCCAATGTTGCTGTTGAAGCTTCCAGCACCATTTTGATTGTTGATCCTTGATGTGGAAACCCTTGTTTTCTCTTTGAAACCTCTTAAGACCTTTTAATTCCTAGAGTTCAACAGCATCCTAGTATACACCAGAGGTGTATATTAGTTCATTTCCATTTTCAACTCTGGTGTTGGGCATTTCAGTCAAGACATGTGTCTTAGACTGAGGCACTCTATGTCATTTCTTTGATACTCACCATACCACCACTTCGCTGCTGGCTCTTTTTAAATTACCTACTGGGTGGTGAGCCTCCTGGATTGCACTCTAATTTTCTTACCTTTTGTTTTCTCCTACCATCTTTCTTTCATTTGTTTTTAGAGAAACTCCCTTAACTGTATCTTCCAAGACAACAACTGCATTTTTGAAATTTGAGCTTCAGAATTTTGGTCTCTAGCAATCTTTCTGATTCTGCTTGTTCCTTTTCATCACACCCTGTGGCTGCAGCTTCTTCTCTTCCGCCTGTGTAGATGTACAGTACACTTTATTTTCAATTCCTACTTGTTTACTGTTTCTGCTTCCTTCACAGATCTTTTGCTTTGCTGTTTGATTATTCTGTTGTTTGTCATGTTGGAGGCTTTCCTTGCTGGCAGTCCTTGCCAGTTATTTACATTTTCAGATGCGGCCCTAGAGAGGTAATTGAAAGTTATCCACAAAGGTGGGATTTAAGCAAAGATGATCAGGCAGGTGACAGGTTTTTCTCTAGGAATCTCCAAATGACAATTGGTATAAGCCTTTTCCCTGTTGTGGGTCTTTCAGCAGAGAAAAAAAACTTTCCATCTCCTGCTGCCATGGTTGAAGGGAAAGGGACATGGGCAACTCACTTAGTAAACAAATTCCACCCAACCCAGGAGCGCTCTGTACCCAAGATTCCAAAACAACGTCTCTTATGCTTTGCTTTTTCAAGAAAATGAACTTCTTATCTCCCGTAGGAGGAGAGAGGTTGAACTTGCAAGTCTCTCAGGCTCTTATACTGACTTCTTTTTTAAAAAAAGATTTATTTATTTATGCATACAGAACTGGGGTACAGGCCAGAGGTGCAGGGGCAGTGATTCACCAGAGACAGAGCCGGGAGCAGAACAGGCCGCCTGATGAAGGACACTGCTGAGGGGAGCAGCGGGCGGGTCAGGAGAGGTCTGCCTCGCCATGTGGGTCACCTCACTGGCTGAGGAGTGAACTAAGCTGCGACTAGCTTTGTAGTGCTGAGCTTTAACCCATTGTGCCATCAGGGAGGGCCCCCTTATAATAACTTCGAAATCATCCCTGGTTTTCAGACCAGACATCCCCTTTTCCACGGTAACTGTTGCAATCCTTGAGGCCTGCCAAGATTCAACGGCCATAGCAACTTGCTTCCTTTTAGTAGATACCACCCCTGCCCCCTCACCCCCACTCAGTTTGGACCTTCCCCCTCCCTGCTAATTCCTTCAGATCTTTCCACTATCTTCACCAACTGTGGTTCAGTGCTACATCCATCTCCCAGCATGTAAGAGACCTTTTGAGGAAATGGCTCCACTCGCCATCTTGAAACTTGTGTTCCCACCAGTCCTTAAGGCCGTCTTGGGAAAAACCACCTTTCGTGCTTTCCTCACATCAGTCAAGAATTGTGGGGACTCTCAGAGCCTCAGAAGTCTGTCATGACAACAACAACCACCATTTTTAGCACCTACCATGTGCCAAACATGCTGCATAAATTATCTTTAATCTTCATGGCAACTTATAAGGTATGTGCTGTTAACCATTTTACACGAAACCAAGTCCCAGCAAGGTTAGCTATCTATCCCAATCATCCCTTGAATAGGTACCAAGGGTCAAGATTTGAATCCAGGTCTGTCTGATCCCCAGGCACTTCTCACAACCAAAGCCTTCCAAATCCCCCAGCGGGTACACCTTAAATCTTGGGTAATCAGTCATATCCAACACACACCATTAGGCATCAGGACGCTGTAAAAGGATGCTACAGTATATCCTTTCATGGTGCAAATAAGCCCCCTTGGCATATATGTTCTCTTTAGCTGTTCTCTTCTTGCATTTGTTGAAGGTGAGCCCTCCAGGTAAGCCGCTAGGTCTCGAATTTGCAGTGTGCAGCCATGAGCTGATTTTACAAGAACTCACTTCAACAGGAAGACTAATGAGACCAGCTGCCCTCCCCCTGCTCTGACTCCTGCTGATTGTGGAACAGCGAGCAGGAACAGTGAGCAGGGAGCAGGAGCAAGCGTAGCCATGGTGATGGTGGCAGTAGGCTGACAGTGCAGGAGAGGGGGAGAGCTGGAGTGGGGGAGAGGGAACAGGGAAGAGGCATCCTGCAGGGGATGGGACTGTGGATTTCTCTGAAGAGGCTACTGTGGGAGCTGTGGGGGAGGGGCCACTCCTCCAGAAAGCAAAGCACCTGCCAGGCACCCACCTGCCTCCCTGGCCGCCTCAGCCTTCACATTCTCACCTCTTCCCCTCACTCACCACGCAGGTGGGTGACTCACAGCACCTGGGTGTAACCAGGGCAGAGACAGCACAGGGCAGCCTCCCGCTGGGCTGCTCAGCTTTGCCTGGCTGACTGGAGGTGGGGGTGCAGCCTCCAGAAAAGGCAGATCTGAGGGACCTGGGTTTGAAAAGGCCCCACCGGGACCCCACTCTCCTGCCTGTGACCCTGCCCCGCTTCCAGCTCCGCCATTTCCTCCTCCTCTTCCTGGTTTGGTAGCAGAGCCTGGGGATACTTAACAGGGAGGGTCGAGGGTCGAGGGACCCCTTAAGCATTGCTTCCACTGAGTCTGGCACCCAAATAGCTCTCCAGGACTCCCTAAATGCCATTTCCTGCAGCGATGGCTTGCCACACCTCCCGGGGGCCCCCAGCATAAGGACATTGGTTCTGACAGCGCCATGCTCTGCCACTCTGGTCCTTCTGGTCTTCCCCTCTGGTCCTGACCCTCCAACCTTGTCCCCTGGGCGCTCTGCCCTGGGCCACACCCCAACCTTTCTGTTCCGTGCTGCTTTCTAGTAGGGCCTTTGCAAAGTCCTTCCTTCTGCTGGAGATGCACCCACTCCCTCTTCATTTTGCCCCTTCGGATATCAGCCCAAATATCACTTCCTCAGGAAAGCCCTTCTTGGCTCCGGGGGCCATCACTTGGCCTCTGGGACCCGTCACGTGGCCCAAGGCCCCCATGAACTGCTTCTTCAACTTCTCATAGCTGCCGGGTCCAGTTTATTGTCTCTCTCCCAGCAGACTGGAAGGGCCAGGAGGGCAGGGGCCATGTCTTGGGGCTTACTCTCATCAAATCCTTGCATTTTACACAATGTCTAGAGATGGGGGCTCCTCAAATAAAAAGATTATGTGTCTTACTCTCAAAAATATATTTCTTGAAGGTGAGGGGGAGCCGGCCAATACTTCTAGCCAGCAAGCACCCCTTGAACAACCCCCCCCCCTCCCGCCTGGGGGAGGGAGGCCATCTGGCTCACATTTTAGAGAATTTGCTTTCTTTCCCACACCCACCAGGCCTGATTCCCCTGATCCCCCAGCTGTCTGGTTTCCTCAGGATCATGTGCCTATAGGGCCACTGCCGGGGAAGGGGCTCATGGAAAGAGCAGGAAACTGCTCCCCGGGCCCAATGCACCCTGGTCCTGGGGCTGAGCTTCCAGCTGGAGCTGATAGGGAAGAGTGGAGGTTTCAGAGCGCCTTTCCTGAAGAGGGTAGAGAAGCCAGCTCCTCTCAAGCCTGGTGGTCCAGCCCAGCAAATTGCAAAGGGCTCTGGGAGTGAGTCACTCTGATAAGCCAGGCAGGAGGGATTTTGATAAGATAGAAGGAAGATTGCTTACGTATAGGCAGGTCTACTCTTGTGGAAGCCAACGAACATCCTTTAGAAAAGGATTTCCTTTTGGAAAGGGCTCTGACTCTGTCCTACTAGAGAGAAATGTCTTAATGCCTAATGCAACCCAATGGCCTTCTCTAGCTGGGTGACTTTGAGTAAATCATTATAAATGATTTGTAAATCCTTATTTGAGAAATAGTCTTGCAACCAACCGTGATCTATTAAGGCCCCTTTCACTCTAATAAATATTTATGGAATTCATTAATGTCCCCTCAGTCACGAACTTGAGTTTGAGACTCAGCTACAGCATTTGCTGCTTTTCCTCCTCTGTTGCTGGAGCCTTCTCACAGGGACTTGTACAGAGTTCCAACCAGGCACCCAGCTCCTGCAAGCTGGAACCTCGGTACATGTGTGTGGCCAGTCCACTTTCCTTACCTGCTAGTGAGCATGGAATGGGCGACTGAGGTGTTTGGGGACCAGTGCATGATTCTTCGGAAAGAAACTCCTGGTTTGTTTAAAACGGTCTGGGAAGTTAAAAAGGTTTCCTTTACTGGGCCCTCCCTGATGGTGCAGCAGGTTAAAGCACTGCACTAAGAAACTTAAACCACTTCCACATGAGTTCGATTCCCACCCCAGAGGAGATCCACACGGTGTGGCAGACCTCTCCTGACACACCCGCTGCTCCCCTCAGCAGTGTACTTCGTTGATCTGCCTGTTCTGCTCCCCACTCTGTCTCTGGTAAATCCTCTCACCCTCCACATCTCTGGCCTGTACCCCAGTTCTGTACGAATAAATAAATAAATCTTTAAAAAAAAAAAAAAAAGGTTTCCTTAACCATGCAGGGCCTGGACCTGAAGTGCTTCAGGTCTGCCCTTCAGTGTGCTTCTTTTCAGATAAACCGGCACCACCGTGTGACCGAGGTGCCCATGTGGCAGAGGAAAGGGAATTAGGGGATGGGGTGAAAAGTGGTCACTCGGAAACCAGCTCTAGAAACAACAACAAAATTCCATTAAAACAACCAAGGCTAGCAAAGCTCTTATAGGTGACCTGCTCCAGCCTCTGGGTTTAACTTACAAGGAAACATGTTAAGGGCGGTGAGGTAGGCAGTTTGAGATCATCCAAAGAGAAAGTGGTGAGAAGGGACAAAGTCCAGTTCTCCTGCTGCCAGGGAGAGGTGGCCTTTGACCCTTGGGTTGCCCATGGTAAGGTCTCCTCTTCTGAATCGTTGGGCACTGTGGGTGCCAACAAGGGTTAACAGGGAACTGAGGGCCGTCTCAGGTGGTGCAAGGGGTTAAAGCACAGCACTGCAACTGGCTGCAGCAGCTTCAGCCCCAGTTGGATCCCCACCCGGAGGTGACCCACACAGCGCAGCAGACCTCTCCTGACCCGCCCGCTGCTCCCCTCATCAGTGTACTTCGCCAATCTGCCTCTTCTGATCCCCACTCTATCTCTGGGGAAGCCTCTCACCAGCCCTGCACCCCAGTTCTGTATGCATAAATAAATAAATCTTTTAAAAAAAGAAAAGGGAACTGAGGTATAAAGTCCAATTGGTTAAAGCTAACTTTTCATGCAGTGGTTTCATTCAAGCTTATGAACTCACACACACACACACACACACCCCAGCAAAATGCAGTTAGGGCAACAATGATGAATGCCTTATCAGTCATGAAAAGTTGTTTTCAATTCCCAAGTTTCTGTTTGATTAGTTTGTTTGTTTTTTAATAGTAGTTAAATTATTCACCTATATGTAGCCTCTGAAGCCTGAGCCAACATGTCAAAGGTCTCATTGAGTTGCCAAGCCTACGACCAGAAGGAACAGCCTGGTCACCCGGGACTCCACATACAGCCCACACCCCTGCACCCTACCTCCCTATAGCCTGAGGAGGGCCTATCACGTGTGACTGATTGACGAGAGGGGTGAGTGTGACTCTCCCAGGAATACACTGGCTAGCCACTGCCTGCTGAGCTCTGGAGGAAGCTGAGGAAGCCTGGGAAGACACCCTTGTAGCAGAACTAGGGAAGGCCCTGCAGGGTCAGAGTTCTCCATCCTGGAAAATAGAATGAAAGCAGGATTGCACCCTGTGGCTTCTTCCAATCCCATGATAAAAGTAAATGGAAAACTTGTATTTGTGGGCTCCTGATGAGTATGACGGGGTCTCCAAGGAAACAGCGTCCTGTCCAAGACCAGGTAAAGGGTGCAGTTACCCACCTGAAGGCAGCACCACTGGCCTTGACTGTCTAGACCACACGTGGTGTCCAGGGTAAGGAGTGCCAAGGTGGCCAGGAGAAGAGGCTGGTGCTCCTGGTGGCTGGGCCTGTTGCTCTCAGCAGGGATGGATCAGGGAAGCAGGTGGCTGAGCCTCGCCGAAGCAACTCGGTGTGGAGATAATGTGTTGAAAAATGTAAGTCTGTCGTCGCTCAAACACGAGGACGAGGTAGCCAGTGGAGTAACATGGAGCAGAGCAGAGGGGAAGCAGGACCAGTCAAACTGTGACCTGTTGGAAATTTGAGTCAGTGGTGTCAAGGCTGCTAGCACCAGCCAGGGAGTGAGACAGTCTGGGTTTGAATCTCAGCTGTTCGGCTTACCACCTGAGTAGCTGGTATTGGGCAAATGTCTAAACTTTGGTTTTCTCAAATGAAAAGAATTGGGATAGCAGTACCCACTTAATATTATTGATTAAATAGCACTGGATATAAAAGCATATGGGTGTGCTTGCATTAGTTATTACTGCAATAACAAATCACCCCCAGAAGCAGTAACTTAAAAAGCAAACATCTATTATCTTACATCTTTTGAGGTTCAGGAATTTCGGTACAGCTTAACTGGATGCTTCTGCCACAGGTCTCTCCAGAGATTGCCAGCAAGTGATGGGCCAAGAAGCCTCATGCAGAGACTTGGCAGTGGATGGGGGGCGGGGGTGCGTTCTCCCCGTGGCTGGCAGGCTATTGTCACATGCCATGGGATGAGCTACAGGCTGCTGTGTCAAGGCTGCTAGGTCTATGCTGCTGGCTTTCTTCAGGACACACAATGCAAGAGAGAACAGGAGCTAGAGAGAGTGCCCAAGAAGGAGTCAGTGTTTCTGTACTCTAATCTCAGAAGGGATAGCCTATTACTTTTGAAATACTCTATCAGAAGTGAGTCAATATATTCATCCCCCATTCAAAGAGAAGGGTCATATAGAGCATGACAGAGATCACTGGGGGTGTCTTACAGAATGTCTACCACAGGATTAATTTCTTTTAAAGATTTATTTATTTATGCATATAGAAATGGGGTACAGGCCAGAGGTATAGGGGCAGTGAGAGGATTCACCAGAAACAGAGTGGGGAGCAGGACAGGCAGCTTGATGAAGTACACTGCTGAGGGGAGCAGCAGGTGGGTCAGGACAGGTCTGTTGTGCCATGTGGATCAACTCCAGGGCTGGGGATTGAACTCGCACTGAAGTGGCTGCAGCCACCAGGGAGGGCCTCAGGGCTAATTTTTATTATTCCTGTTTGTATGCTGTTCCCCAAATTATCCTGCATTAATGCAAATTATTACAAGTTTCCACTTCTGCATTTTGCTGCTGCTGTTCCTTTTGCCAGGAATGCATGCATCCAAATATTTACACTTTCCAGGGCCACCCATATTTTAGGCCAGACTCAGATGCCACTTCCATGAAGGCTGGAAAAATCACCTCCATGTGCCAACAGTCATTTCCTTCTCTGAAATCGAAGTGGGATGGGTTTGGTGAGGGCTAGTGGCAAACAAAGGGCAGCTACTTTGTGCTCAAGAAGATAAATGCAAAAGCTCTTAGAAGAGTAGGAGCAAAATAACTCAAATACCCCACAGACTTTTGTCTGAAAAACAAGCTCTGGCCTTTGGCATCCTGCCTCAAAGAGGACACCAATTCTGTTAGACGATGATGACAGGAACTGCTTTTATGTGGCTTCTCTGTCTGGGATGACTAATCACCCACCTATTTGCCGACCCTAAGGACTCTCCGACAAAGGTGATGTGTGTCAAAACATGAAGGTGCCTCTGTTGGGTCACCGCCAATAGCTCCTATAACTTCTACAGACACAGAGCTTTCTGCTCAACATCGGGATAAATCATTTGAGAAAGACATCTAACCATCTATGAATGTCCTCATGCATTTGAAAATTCCACCTTCCATTAAGATCCAGGTCTGAAAAGAGGCCCATCTTACCCAAAATGCTGTTCTCTAGTGATTCCAAAAGGATGAATTACCATAGGGGTTCCCTGGGCCAGGGGGCTGCTGAGGAAGACAACGCCAGTGCCATAAACGTGGCTGACAATCGCAGCCAAGTGGCACTAACTTGGCCACAGTTACAAGATCGTGGACATCCTATCAAGCTGGGAACAGTAAGAAAGGAACTCACATGTTTTGCCCACCTGTGGTTTGTCAGCCTGAGCTCTTAATATGCATAGTCTTACTGGATCTTCAGCATGGTCTGGTAAGGAAGGGGCTATTTCCCTATTTACAGGTGAGGAATCAGGTTCTCGGGGAGGTAACTGCCTGCTCCAGGTTACACCACCAGCATAATCCAGATCTATTTGACTCAGTTCCTGTTCTTCCATAAACCCCCTCTTACAAATGATTGCAGGAGGACAAAGGGAAAGGCAGCTATGAGACAAGCTAACTAAAGTAGCTCCAAAAATAGCTATTACAGACCAACTTTAGTTCTCTAAGTTCCCAAACCAAATTTTAACAAGCCTTGTCTAATTTCTTCTGAGTTGCAAAAAATAAGTAGATTTTCTATAAAGACAACTTGAGGGAGAAGGTGAGAAAAGAATACTTAGTATAATCAGTAAGACCCCTCCCTGCTCCTAGTCCACCTTTCCTGGAAGACACCTATTCAAAGTGGTGACACACCTGGAAAGCTAACAGAATGGAAACCTATATGTACATATCGGCCTCCACTTTTAGTGAGCCACTTCCCTCTTTCCTTATCTCTCCATCCTGGTTTGCTGTTCTTTTAAGGCTGGACTCGCTTTCCTATCCCAAAGGAGATGACTCCAAAAGGTGACTCAAGCCAGGAGAAGATACAGAACTAATTCAAATCTGCGTGGTGAAAAGATGCGCCCCAAATGGTTGGTGCCAACCCCTCTCCTCTTACCCCAACTTAATGACAGGGGATGGTTTAAACTGCTATTGAGTCTTTTGGAGTCACTTCTGGTTATGAAGGGGGACTGAGAGGTGCAGAAACATGTCTTCAAGAAAATGTGGCAGTTTTCCTTTGAGCTTCTCAACAAATACTCAGCACAGATTCTCTGCCAAGCAGTAGCCTGGTATTTGCAAGGGGATTCAACAGGGAGAGACCAGACCCTGCCCTTAAGGAGTGTAGTATTCTATAGGCAAACTAGAATATGTAAGCACACACAGCTTACATATAAGACAACATGGAGACGCCATTAGAAAAATCAAATCAAATTACCAAATTACTAGTCCTTAAAAAAAAAAAAAGGAAATTCTGACATAGACTATACTGTGGATGAATTTGAGCCAATATTCAAAGTGAAAGAAGCCCATCACAAAAAGACAAAAACAGTATGATTCCATTTATAGGAGGTAGTTAGAATAATCGAATTCATAAAGACAGAGAGTAGAACAGTAGTTGCCAGCAGAAAGCGGAGGGGCCAAGTGGTGAGTGATTGTTCAATGGAGTTTCGATTTTGAAAGGTGAAAAGTGTGGAATGTTCGACCTATTCAGCTGTACATTTAAAGATGTTTAAGTGAGTTGGTTAAAACTAGGCACATTTTACCATAAAGAGTAACAGAATTTTTAAATGGAGAAAAGTTATTATTCACTTGCAAAAGGTAACCTGGTTATTTATCTAACTGGGGACATCCTGGAGGGCTTCTTGGAGGAGGAGGCATTTGCATTAAGTCTTTTAGAATAGATGGACTAGAGATAAGCAAAACAGGGCATTCCGGGACAGGGGAGCAGCAGGAACAGAGGCATAGCTTTAAAACATTCCAGAAATTTCTTCCACTGCACCAAGCCTTAACAGACATTTTTCTCAGTGATCAAACTGCTGGAGCCTGTTCTTGTGACTCCTGTGACTTCTGAGCAAGGCACTGCTTGCTTGCTTCTACCCCCCTTTATCTTTTCCCTTCCCTCTGTGCATGCCTCTTCCTGCCTCTTGTTCTCGCTGGCTCTCCAATGCTTTTTTGAACTTTCTAAAATGAAATCCTTGACAAAGGTTTGCTTTCAGCCCAGAAGCAGGCTTCCTTGAGGTCTCTTTAGTAACAGCAAACACCCAGAGACTCTCACACCTTTATTAACAGACCTTGTTTTGTTGTTCCTTTCCCCTCCTTGGATACCAGAAGCTTAAGAAGAAATTACCTCATCACCCACAACAGGCAGGGCTCCATTGTAGGAACAGCCTTTCTGACAGATGTGTCCATTGCCAATGCTCCCTGATTAGCGAGCGTGAGGAAGAGCCCTCCTACAGGAGCGGAAAGAGGAGCGGTTCCGATTTATACATTTGTGAACACAAGTCAAGAGCAGGGAGGGGTCCAGGGGGAATTTTTTCCTCTTTGGAGCGACTATTAGAGCCAACTAATTATTTCCCATGTTAATCATTGAGATTTAAGGCTAGAATCCTCCTTTTCCTGATGAAAATAGTAACCGGGCAAAGGAAAGCTACACAGGGCCCCAGGGAAGAAAGCCTCCCTGGCCGCCTCTCAGCCTCCTGCAGCCGGCTGCCCCTGGAGCCTCTCAGCCTCCTGCAGCCGGCTGCCCCGGGGAGCCTGCCTGGCGCAGGAGCAAGAACCTGGGCCCTCTGGGCAGGGGCGCATTTGATCTGGTGGAAGGCATGCTCTCACGATCACCCCCGGAGCTCCCCAAGTGCAGGCTCCTGTAGTGGCCTGTACAGATGTACCTGTGAGAATGAATTGGGTTGACCCACAGTAAAAACCCTGCTTCACTCGGCCAGGAGGGATTGGGAGAGGCTGCCAGATCTCCAATTAGAAAATTGCCTGGCTTTCAGTTTTCTGAGTCTTTGTCCTGTCCTTCATTCCTGATCATTGCTTTTCACTCTGAGCGAGGATGCTCTCCTTTTCAGGGGTGAATCATGCCAAGTCCTGGCTGTAGGGCAGGGGCACCTCGACTGTCCTGACCCCACTCCACAAAGTCTGCATCCATTCTGGAGGATTCTCATTGCCCTTTTCTCAACGCCTTCAACTCAATCCAGACAGCTTTCAAGAAATGTAATGCTAGAGAGAAGGCAGAGTTCAGTGTGAAGCAGGGAGCTGATCTGACGTTCACTTGGCTGGGATGGATCACTTGGGAGCTAAGGGGAAAAATTCAGTTTAGAGACCGTGTTCCTTCCCTGTTATCTAGTGAATTCCATTAAACATTTTAACAACAAAATCATGGAATCTCAACATAGGAAGGAACCTTAGGGTTCCATCTTGGCCAGACTCAGCATGATGCAAGAATCCTCCATATTCCTCCCAACCGGCTTCCCCCACCACCTCTCAAATAAGCAGACATTTCGTGGATAGAAACTGAATTCCTTTTAGGAGTGAATTAACTGTTAGAAACCATTTCCTTAGACTAAATGAAAACTAAAACCTGCATAGTGCATTGTTTCCACTCCTAGATACTAATGAATACATATGCCCATGCTGTGTGTGTTGATTGACTAACTGACAGCCTAACCACTGACTGAATGACTGACTGACTGACAGACTGAATAAATAAATGAATGAACAAAGTTAGCAAGGAGGGGAAAAAGGAAAGTGAAAAAAAACATTGCACTGGTGAAGGGTAGTGGGTAGCTGGGAAGAACATTTTTCTCTAAGGCTTTTATATGTATTTTTGGTGGAAAGAGGAATAAGGAGAAGGCCTGATTGAGAAATCTGGCAAGTGTTTTTATTCATTAACATCTCTTAAAAAAATCAACTAAGAAGCAAAAAAGTCCAATTTATATGTAAATAGAAATATATTTGTTAAATGAATTAAATTACTTTTGATTAGTGTAAAAGTTACTGAAGATAAGCATTGCCTATTTTCCCCAAGTCATGATTCCCCTCTCTCTCTCTTTCACACACACGCACACACCAAAGCTCACAGATCATTGCTTCCTGTTCTCAGAACACGTTGGCTATATAAACCAGCTAACAATTCCCTTTGCTCTAGCTCAAGCAACCTCTCCAAACAACTGCCAATTAAGATGGCAAAGGCCCTCCCTGGCACCAACCCCCACCCCACTCCCACACAACCATCCACACAGCTCCATGTTCTGGCAGAGACACTCAGCTAGAACTGCAGCCTCCCCTGCAAGGACACAGGCAGCAAAGGCACATTGCATCTTGCCTGCTGTGTGGGAGGGCAGGGGAGAATTCCCTGGGTGCAGGCTGCAAGCCTCGCTAAGTCTCCACTGAAAATGCCTTGTGCAGCCTTGCAGGGCTTCACATAGTGATCCTGGACTTGGGCTCAAGCCATTGGAAAGCATCCTTGCCCTCTGCCCTCTCCACCAGCCCCTCTTCCCCATGAATGGTTCCCACACACTGGCACCGCGGCATTGCCTCCTTCCTGCTCATGTGTCTGATGTCTGAGTCTTTTCTGCAGCAGCCCATCCTCCAATACGTCCCTCTGGAAAGCCCTGGAAGGTGTTTATTACACCAGTATAAGCTGCAGAAGCCGGTACTGAAAATCCATGTGTGTTCTGGATCCTTCCCTGATAGGTAACCACCCCCACTGCCTCCTCCCACCCCCTTGCCCGGTAGGTGAGATTAAGACACATGACTGCCGGTACCAAGTGAGATGGATAGTGGGAAACTGTACGGTTTTCTGGCAGCAAACAGCCAATCCAGATACTACGAGCCTGGGTCCTCCCAGAGTTCAGTTGTTCAGCTACAAATAGACCCTGGGCTTTTTGCCTTTTGTTGTGCAGATGATTATAGCTATAACTCATCAGATGTGGACATATTCTCTGTGCATTGGTTAGGTAGAAACAGCATTCTCAGTGTGGAAAGGACCCTAATGTGAATCGGGACTCCTGGGTTCCACTATGAGTTTGACCTTTTTTGTCCATTCATCAATACAGGATGGCAGAATCATGAATCAGAACCGGTCATTTCTCTCTGTACACCCTAGACACCTTGTTAGCACAGATATTCTAGGATGTTTCCCCAGTAGCTCTGCTGTGTATTTAGAGAGGGTTCTGTCTGTCTCTCTACGCAGAAACCCTCCCATCTACGAGTGCACATGGGCTTACCAGAGATGTATGCAGAGGAAACCTGCATTTGCTACCCCTTCATCTAGACCAACATATAGCCATTTCTTTTCAGCAAAGGGGGTCTGATCCTGGTACCCACAGGCTATCGTCTTCGTCCTCCATCAACCTGGCTACAGAGTCTGCTCTTTGGTGTGCCTATAAAACCAGCATAAGGAGCCATTCCTGGGAGTTTCCAAAATGGAACTGGCAAGGAGACTTTCATCTTTGGTACTCAACGATGAGACTGTATACTGAAATTGTTGGTGACCAAAAGCTCTCACCTTGAGAAAGAAAAACACTGAAAGGAAAACACTGAAAGGCAGAGGGAAACAGAAACAAACGTAAGTCCCAATAATGTCTGAACCCCCCATCATGCTTGAACCAATGAACCCACCTTTCATTCTTAAGTTATTTTAGGTGGTGTCTGCCACCTGCATGGGAAAGAATGACTACTGATTCTTTCACCCTGATTTTGACTAAACGTGGTAAGGTTCAGAAGGTTGGGTAACATACTTGAGTCACGCTCCTCCAGGCGCGAGGGCAAGAGGCCTTGCTTAGTCTGCATGGCTCTGAAGCCAGTGCTCTGTGTCAGCAGGCAGCTTCCAGAACACCGTGCTGGGCTACTGCCAAAGGTAAACTCGAGCTGACTTTCACTTATACTGGAGCCCATCATTAATTTTCAGGAATTTTTGCAAACTAGTCACATTATGTTGTTGGCTTGAAATCAGCCATGAGGGGAGTATTTATACCATGAAACCATTAAAAATATTATCTTGGGAGGTTATTTCTTCTCTGAGTCCAAGAGACATTTTTGATACCACTCAGGGAGTGAGGACATGTCTGAGCCTTTACCCAAGAAACCAGGAGTGCTTGATTGAGCCTCCTTCAACCTACAGCATGTGTCTCTGGGGTTCCATGTCTCTGCAAGGACTCCCAATGGGCAACAACAGAATCCCTTTAACTCCTTGGGGGAGGGGGAGCAAAGAAGTTTGTTTGATCTTTTTATTCCCCCCCGCCCAAATTATAACATTTATTGAAATAAAGTAATTTGGTTCTCTGTATCTGCTCTTGGGGTTATAGGTTCAAACATATACAAATATGTGTGGCCATCAAACCATCCCCCCATCATGTTCCACTGGGACCCTTCCCTTCCTCACTCCCCCCCACTATCCTCCTTTCTGATTGCCTTAGTTTTGCTCTCAGGTGTTAAGTTTATTATTGGTCTGGTTTTGACTGGTCCTTTGTTATGTTTTCTGATGTTCCACATATAAGTGACGCCATCGGCTATTTGTCTTTCTCCTTCTGGTTTTTTCATTTCTCCTTCTTTTCCAGTTTCATCCATGTGTTTGCAAATGGCAGGGGTTCATCCTTTTTTATAGCTGACTAGTATTCCACTTTTGATCTTACAAGATTTAGTTCAGCTTGAGACACACGAGTACAAGAAGCAAAAAAGCAATTCAGTCATCAGTCCTGTCCCATCCAGAAGAGGGGAGAAGGATCTTAGGGGAACTCAAACTTGATCATCTCCAATTTGCTACTGGAGCACTCCCCCACCCGAATTCCCTCCCCCCCCCCCCCCCCAACAAAAGAAAATAGAAAGCTATTCCCATGAGGCGGGCAGAGCACCAGAGTCTCGCGGGCGTGAGCGCACAATCCCCTGGGCCCTTCCTCATCACTCTGGGCTGAGGCAGCCATACCTCATATTTCCGACTTTGAAACTTCTCGTGTTGAATTTGACTGTGACCATTGAAAATAAAAATCAGTGGCACTTTTTGTCATTCTCCAAACAGCATTCAAACCCAGACATCTAGCCCCATGTGGCTGGCTGGTTGTGTTGGTTGAATTTTGTTGTTTTCCCCAGATTTGGGAGAGTCAATCAGAAAGTAAAATTGGGGGCTTTGGGGACTGCAGCCAGGAGCCAGGACAAAGGCAAGTCAGCGGGGCCTCAGGAGATGGGGAACTCCTCCCAGCCACGAGGGTCCTCACAGGAGAAGCTGTTTCCAAAGCTAATAACCTTCCCTAAATGCCTGCCTGACAGCATGGCCAAAGTCCAGCTCAAAAATGCATTTGAAAATTTTAAGACAACAACTTAGATAATTTTATTCAGAGCTGGAAATAAGTGACCTTGAGCTAAAACTTCTCCAGCCCAATGGAACAACTTAAGTGCACGTTATTGCTGATATTTAATCTGCTACCAGAGCCTGAGAGAACAGAACAATTCCTCCTTTTCAACCTTCCCCAAACTCCTCCCTTCACAGAACCTTCCAGGACTGAGCAATTTGGATTTCAGAACGCTAGCTGTTCCTAATCACTATCTCCCAGGAAAGCGCCACTTTCCCGAGCCTGAGTCCCATCTAGCTGCCTTCTAGCCTTATAGCTCACGTCAAGGTAGGGTGATGGCATGAGTCCTTCGTATTGTTTTAGGTTAAAATAAAATGGTCAAATATCTCTAACTTTCACCCTACAGAGAGCAGAGAACAGGAGCCAGACACTTCTCTTAATTCCCAGGCTGCAAGCAGCCTCCTCCCGGGGCTGGTGGCAGATGAGTGAAAACTCCTTGAAGGAGACCCTGGGGGGCTCTTGGTCACATCCCAGTCAGGGCTTTGCAGCTGAGAGGGCGTTCTCAAAAAATGTGCTTTCCTTTGTCTGTCCAAAGACCTGGCACCTGTGTCCATCTATTCTCATGACAGTTACTACAGTGATTACGCAGCTACTCTCGAGGGCACGGTCAGTATCTGTTGCCTTTCTTGACCTGTGCTTTGGTTCAAAGTTTTGAG
This sequence comes from Condylura cristata, assembly GCF_000260355.1. Classification (NCBI taxonomy): domain Eukaryota; kingdom Metazoa; phylum Chordata; class Mammalia; order Eulipotyphla; family Talpidae; genus Condylura; species Condylura cristata. The sequence goes on from NW_004567110.1 coordinate 26,027,976, forward strand.
AGGTGTTAATCTGGTTTCCTCACATATCTTGAAGGCAAACTTTGCACCTTCCAAACTAAATTCTCACCCTCAACAGCATGTCCTATCACATTTTTTAAGGGTTGGTATTGAAAACCTTTAGACTTTTGAAGCTGTCTTTCTTTTATCAAGGTAAATTTCATAATAAATGTTTCTGTTTCTCATTGCCAACTTAGCTATACTAAGTTTTGACTATAATGTTGTCGTTTACATACAATACAAATCTGTTTCATTATAGATGTACTTCTGTCTAACTTAAGTCTTTAAACAGGCGAACCAAGTCAGTTACTTATTAATACATGCAATATGTCAGGGCGACATACTAGAAGGGAAATCAAAGAAGATATATACTCCTTTCTATAAACTCACTGTAAAATCTCTGGAAGAAACAGTGTAAAATAGCACAGAATGGACACTAGATACACGAACCATCGGCCCAAGAGCAAGTTTATTATCCTGACATCTCTATAAAAAAAAAAACCAGGATTCTCACCACAAAACTGGCCCAACACAGAGGATGGATGACAGCCAGATTCCTAACTAGCAAGCATTTCATAAACAGAACTGGAATGACCCCTCGCAGGATGAGTAAAAACCCGTCTGGAAAAACTGTTTGGAAAACATGAACTGATCCTTCTAGCAGGCCCTGCTTTGAGAGGCTCTGGTCCCTCCATTTCTAGGATAAGATGGAGGCCAAGATCCAGCTCGCTCCCAGGAAAACATAGACTTCGTACATGTCATGTGTAGCCTATCGTAACTCTTTGGCTAGCTCTCACCCCCGTCAGAGAGGTTCATTTGACAGAAGCTCACATATGTCTCAAGAAGGCATCAGCTCCTGTGAGCCTCTTAGTCTCTAACAGTCCCCAACTTCTGATGATGTGACTCTACATTTTTATGCATCAAGAAAAGAACAAGCTTTGTTTCCAGCCCCACCTCAGATGTGACTGTCCCAAGAGGTCTCGGCATTTTATGACACCCAATGCCATCCAGAACCCTGGCGATATTAAATGGTTCTGGGCTCCTCAGCAATCCCTGTGGGCAGCAAAGCTTCCCTTGACTCTTCCTCCGCGGCCTGGGTAAGTCACTCAGGTGAACTCCTAATTACACAAACCCAATTGGTGCATTTTAGGGGAAAAGAATGAGCGAACATTCTAGTAAAAGAGAGAATGGGTTATTATCCTACTCAATATGTGTTAAAATTTAGAGTGTGTGATACTCTGTCTTTTTTTTTTTTAAGATTTACTTATTTATGCATACAGAGCTGGGGTACAGGCCAGAGGTACAGAGTGGTGAGAGGATTCACCAGAGACAGATCGGGGAGCAGAACAGGCAGATCAACAAAGTACACTGCTGAGGGGAGCAGCAGGCAGGTCAGGAGAGGTCTGCCGCACCATGTGGGTCACCTCTGGGTCTGGGGATAGAACTCATGCTGAAGTGGCTTTAGCTTCTTAGTGCTGTGCTTTAACCTGCTGCACCACCAGGGAGGGCCCACTCTGTCTTTTTTTTTTTTTAATTTATTTATTTATGCATACAAAACTGGGGTACAAGCCAGAAGTGCAGGGGCGGTGAGAAGATTCACCAGAGGCAGAACAGGCAGATCGACGAAGTACACTGCTGAGGGGAGCAGCGGGCAGGTCAGGAGAGGTCTGCTGCAGAAAGCTTGCAGTGCTGCATCCTAACCTGTTGTGCCACCAGGGAGGGTCCCATGGTCTGTCTTCTAAAAGGAGTCCCAGATGAGTCCAGTTTTCCATTTGAAGTTAACCTCAGCTCACTGGCTGAAGCACCAGGTCTTACTTGGTTGACTATTCAAGCTATGATTGTAAGTTGAGTGATGTTGACCAAGTTGTTTAACCCATCTTGTTTTGTTTTCTTCATTCTAAAAGTGAAGCTGTGGTTTCTAGGTTTTCTTCTAGCAATCAAAAGTGAAAATTCTGTGATGAGGTTATATGAGATAACCATATCTTCAAATGTTCCTCGTTTAGACAATATCATATGTATTAACCTTCAGCACCCCCAAGAAAATGCACTGAGCCACACACAGTAGGCTGGGACAAAATCTGTCTCCAGGAAAACTAAAAGAAATCTTCCCGAGTGGTCAAAGTGATCCACTTTTCAGTCACATTTGACCCAGAAATAGTCACACCACCTGCAGGGAGGGCTTGCTCTGAAAAAGGAGGCCACTGATGGAAACCAGAGGCCATTTAGATACAGCTGGAGAAGATTTCAAGAAGCAAAGGCTGGAATGACAAGCTGACAGTGGACTTCTCTGGGCCATCACGTTGTCCCAGTGTTCAGGATTATGTCTCTGAACCCCAGTTGTTCCCCAAACTTAGCCTTGCCCTAGCTCCAAAGATTTTGAAGATACACTTGGGTAGAGAAGAGGCAGAGTAAGAGAAGGGTGAGGTGCTTCAGTGTGGAGTGGCAAGTTACTGTGACACTCACCTTAGCCCCCCAAGTGAGCCAGTTTGTGCAACTGGTAACCCAACTTTCTCCTGTGATTCATGTACAGTATGAGTTTCCCCAAACTGCCTTCAGGCCTCTAGGGTGTGTCAGATATGTCAAAACAACACTAAGTTCCAGAAGGTAGTTCACCACCAACCTAAGCCTGCACCCAGGCACTGCCCTGGGCCTCGGGCATCTTCAGAGTTCTGCTGCATCAGGAACCCAGCACTGCAGTCTTCATGAGAGGAGGGGAGCACTTTAGGCTACCCCAGAGGGATGCCACGGTGTGGGCTGCAGAGCCCTCGGCTCTTTGTACATTCTGTCTGTGCCTAGAGAGGCGAGCAAGGGGTGCTGGGGTGCCAGAGACCTGGCATGGCAGGTGTCATCATGGCTTGCTCTGTGGGCATGTCCTAACCCAGGAAGCAAAAGGAGTGCCTTGTATTCAATGGCGACACAATGCTTGCCTTGGATGTCGAGTCTGCCCTTGCATCCGGTAGAGGACAGTGGCACCGAGAGCTGGCACTGCACACACAGACACACACGAAGACTACACTGCAGCACCCCATGAGGGTCTGCCAGGCCCCCGCCATGCCAGCATGCTCCACAGACTTCTGTTGTCTGCCGGGGGCAACAACAGGTGGCACCAGATGAACTGAGTGCTGAAGAAAGGTCCCAGTTGGGCATAAAAATCACTCCCATTGCTGCTGGTGTGTCCCCCACAAGACTGCCAGAGCACGACACCCACTTCTGGACCTCACTCCTTATGGGGCCTCTGGGCACCAGTCCTGGCAACACAACACCCCAGACATTCCTGAATAGGAATGAATAGCATGCCTGTTTTGGGGCTACAGTCACCCCTGCTAGTAAGGCAGGTGGGGTGGGGCTCCTCGCGGGAGGCTGCCAGAGAACACCTGTTCTGAGAAATGGTGTGTGTGACTCAGCATGTGGCACTCTGCCCAACTCAGTCCTGACTCTGCCTGGGCTGTTGGAGGGAGGGGGTCGGGCTGGGGCAGTGAGGAGGGTGGCTCTTGCATGAGTCATTCCCCCAGAAGATGACACTTTACACTCCTGGGAGACCCAAGACTTTCTCAGAAGAGGAGCTGGTGGAACCAGATTTACTCACGCTTCCTCCCTCTGGTCTCAGGTCACCTGCGGTGATGACAGCAAGTGCCAGGGAGGGGCTGGTGTGCCTTTTCACTGCCCCCAAAACTATTGCAAGTGAGGCCTTGTGAAGCATGAAGAGTTAACTTGAGAGGGCTCATTTTCTCCATGTAGATGATCGAATGACATAGCCATGAATTTAAACCACACCATCCAACATGGTAGCCTCTAGCCACACAGAATGATTTAAACAACATCACTTAAAATTTAAATTCAGTCCTCTGGTTACACATGTGGCTACAGATTGGGCAGTACAGCTATAAGACATTTCCACCATCACAGAAATTTCCCCTGGACAGAGCTGATCTAAACACGTAGCAAGTGAGAAATCCATTCAATCACTCAACTGTTTATTCAACAAGTATTTGAATAAATATGGGAGTCACTATGGGAAGGAGGGAGAGAAGAGAGACAGGTAGTCCTTGCACTCCAGGACTTCTAAGTGGCTGGGAGTACTTATGTATAGCCAAAGATACGGACATTGTCCAACCTGGGAACCGGGCAAGCCACACACAGATGGACAGAACCCCACAAACAGTGGCTTTCAGGAAGGAGAGCAGAGGCTGAGCTGACCGCATTGGATATGAGCTTATAAATCTTTCATTCAGCATCTCTGTGCAGAAATGTGTAAGGAGAGTTAGCTTGGATGTGAGCACTGGTGTCTCAGCTGCAGAGCGACAAAGTCAACAGCAGAGAATCCCAGACCTGCCTTCCCCTCCTGGGGCACCTCTGACCGTGCCTCCTACAGGGCCAGTTTGGGGAAAGCAACTGGTCAAGGTGAGGACCATTTTCTCAGGCCATCACACTGCCCCCAAAGAGTAGCGGGTTAAAGCTGCTATTCACCTCCACGGGTACTGGAACACTGCGCTTCCCACCGCACTTCTGAGAAAGTGCTGAGCAACCAGCTGGCTCATTCCCCAGCACAGCTGCTCCTTGTTTGAAGGATTTTCTCAGAGTGATTTTCAATGTTTTTACAAGGTGTGCAAATTGGGCGACTACCTTTGATATAAAGTGTGGTCTGGAAAAGCCATCACCAGGCACCCAGCGTGACCAGTTCTCACAAAACTTCTCCAGAAGGTCATTTTTGGGAGAAAATGCTCAAGGAAAAAAGAGACCAGAATAAAGGGCCAGATGCTGGCTTTATTAAATAGAGCTATCGGCCCTCCCTGGTGGCGCAGCGGGTTAAAGCACAGAACTGAGAATCTAAAGCCACTTCCACATGAGTTCGATCCCCGCCTGCCCCGGAGGTGACCACATGGCGCGGCAGACCTCTCCTGGCCCTCCCGCTGCTCCCCTCAGCAGTGTACTTCGTCGATCTGCCTGTTCTGCACCCCACTCTGTCTCTGGTGAATCCTCTCACCCTCTGCATCTCTGGCCTGTACCCCAGTTCTATATGAATAAATAAATAAATCTTTAAAAAAAAATTAAATAGAGCTATCCCCTGAAAAAGATGCCCAGAGGGAGAGAGAAGCCCATGAGGAGAAGCAGAAACCTGAATGAGAGTCTCCAGAGGACAGAGGTATTTTTGTCCTCCTGGAAACTTATGACTTACAGTTAGGTGATACAGTGCAGCCGCCTTCTGAAGACATTTATGAATATGTTTGCGGGGGATATTTTTTAACACTGGGAGATCATTGGAGATGGTTTGTGAGTCATAAGACCAGGTGCTGGTTCCTCTGTGCAGCAAGACTGTAGAAGAAATATTCTGAAAGAAGGGCTGTGGGGACAGGGAATTCATTCTTTTTATAAGGTAGTGTTTTGAATAAGGTACCTCTTCGTAGGATCCAAACCCAAAAGTACGAGTTAAAGATTCACAGTGAAAAATCTCAACCCTGCCCCCTAACTGCTGGGTCCTCATACCTCTTCTGGGTTTTTTCATATCTACCTCAAGTTCCTTTATGCTTTTACAAGAAAATATAAATCTAGACTTTTTCCACTCCCTGCTTTTACACAAAATATTGCAGACTATATTCACGGGTCTTCTTCATCACTTAGTAACTACCTTGGATGTCTTGCCACTCTTCCCTGTTAGTAAGGGAGCATTCTCACTTCACAGTTGCATGGTGTTCCGCTGTGTAGTAAGATCATCACCTATTAACGGTACCCTCTTGATGGATACTTAGCTACTTCCTACAGTTGATAGTTACCACAGTACTGTGCCATAATTAATAACTTAGAAGACAGTGTTTCACATGTGTACAGTGTACCTCTATAGTAAAACTCCAGAAGCTGGGGTCAGAGGGTGTACACATTTGTAGTGTGGGTAGAGATCACCAACATTGGCCTCCACTGAGGCTCTGCTCATTTACACTTCCACCAGCAGCATGTGAGACTGCCAACAGAGTGTGGGATCAAATTCTGGGACTTTTGCCAATATGATAGGTGAAAACGGAGTCTCTGTAGTGAATTAGTTTGCTTTTCTCTGATTATGAGTGAGGTCAAACATCTTTATATATTTAAGAATCATTTGCATTTCCTTTTCTGTGAATACCTGATCATATACTCTGCTCATTCTTCTATGGAGTTATTGGTTATTTTAAAAATTCATTAGAGGGTATTAAAAAAATGTGGTACTGCCCTCCCTGAGTGGCGCAGTGGGTTAAAGCACAGCACTAAAAAGCTAAAGCCACTTCCACATGAGTTCAATCCCTGCCTGCCCGGGAGGTGACCACATGGCGTGGCAGACCTCTCCTGACCCTCCCGCTGCTCCCCTCAGCAGTGTACTTCGTCGATCTGCCTGTTCTGCTCCCCACTCTGTCTCTGGTGAATCCTCTCACCCTCTGCATCTCTGGCCTGTACCCCAGTTCTGTATGAATAAATAAATAAATCTTTAAAAAAAAAAAAGATGTGGCACATATACACAATGGAATATTACTCAACAACCAAAAAAAATAAACACATGCCTTTTGCAGCAACATGGATGAAGCTGGAGAAGATCATGCTTAGTGAAATAAGCCAGAAAGAAAAGGAAAAATACTGATGGTTTCACTCATAGCAGGAGTATAATGGACCAGGCGAGAAAATAAAAATAATGAACAACCATATACCAGAGACATTTTACGGGGGTGGAGTGGGGAATGGGATCATAAACAGTGGGGGGAGGGAAGTGCACTGGACTATGGTGATGGCACACGGGTGATTTGGTGATGGGAAGCCCACGGGGACTACAACTAAGATGGAAAAGGGCACAAAATGATATAAAAACAAGCTATTATGTTATAAAAAAAAAAAGTAAAAACATGAAAAAAGAATCATTGGAGGGTAGATTGAAGTGGTCAAGTTTCTGCCGCTGTAGCTTCTATGATCCACACCTGTGGTCTTGCCCTGTGCCGGATGGCAGCACGTGGAGAGCCGTGTAGGCTAGCGCGAGCCGGCGCACCTGACCCTGGAGGCGGAGTCTATGGGGGCCGCAGGGGCCTGTGCAGCGCAGTGCCCTAAAGACCAGCAAGAGGCCAGAAGGTGGGGGGAGTGGGGGCGGGCTGCTGGAAGACCCGCCAGGCCCCCCTGCCTGCCGGCACCTGGGTGCCTCACTGCAACTGCTGTAGAAGATCACTAGACGCCTGAGAGAGCCACGGAGGGCTCAGGACTCCGCTACCCATCTGCCCGGATCCATAGAGCGCCTGTGCCGTGGCGTGCTGGCACTTCGGTCAGTTTCTTTATTAATTTTCTAATCAACTTTTTTTTTTCAATGTCAATCTCTTTATCAGGGACACTGACCCTTTGTCTGTAATGTGAGGAGCAATGATATGAACACGGTGAATTACTCCTCTTGCCCCAAGATGCCGTGATGGTTTCCCGCACAGTCCTGGCCCCGCAGGCCTTCCACCCCGTCCTCTCCCCGACCTACACCCTCCCCTCCAACCCCCGACCCCCTCAAGTCACACCAGGTATTTGACTGTCCTTTGCGCTTGGTTTTCTCCCTTGGGCCCTTCATATCGATGGCCTCCTCTTCCTGGAATGCGATTTACCCCTTGCCCTGGTAAATTCCTGCTCACCTTCCCAGTGTCTGTGGCACCGACTTATTAGAAAGGGCAAATGGAGACAGAGAAGTGAGAAATTGTACCCCTGTTCCTGAAAACCACAGCGAATTGAGGGGAGACCCAAGTGGATAAATGACTGAAACTGTGTAAATCGTGGGGGTGGGATATCATTGGGAGACCCCAAGAGGGGGAGTGAAATGTGAGGCCCAGAGGGTGGGACTGAGTGAGGCTCAGAGCAGGGTGTGGAGGGTGGTCCTGGGGTGTAGCCTGATAGCTGGGAGGCCTGAGGCCAGGCGGTAGGTGGACTGTGCCCGCAGAGGGACACAACAGACAAGCAGGACTTTAGGAGGAGCCTGTGGGGTTCCCCAAGAGGAGCTGCTGCTTTTGTCTCGCTCCATGAGCCTGAGGATTGGCAGAGTATGAACTTCGGGGACCTGGGATGGGACTCTGACACCTTTGGGGTTATGAAAAGAGCAGTTTCTACTGGAAACCTGGAGATTTCTGCCCTCAAAGTGTCCGAGGACCACAGAAGAGGAAAAGAGAGATCTTAGCCTTTGGTAAGGAAAGCAAGTTAAGCAAAATATTAAGCAAGACAGAAAGGCCTGAGAGGCTGGACAGAGAGATTCTGGGGTTGGTGGGAAAGACTGGGAAGAGAGTTAGGAAAGGCTTTAACACTATCACACAGGGACGTCTCCCCAGGCTCTGCATCAGATCCACCACGCTGGGGGAAGAGACTTTCCTGTTGCCCTCCTGGGGTACCTCTAGGAAAGCAGGTAAGACCTGGGGTTTTGGTTTTGCAAGGAGCCTCCCGCACTAATCTCCTGGGTGGCACCAGCAATTAGCCAGGAGGGGTCATGATTAGAGTTTCGAGGCACTTTCTGGCATCCACTAGGTCCCACTGTTCATCTCAGCCCACTCTGGCTTCCCCAGCACTATTTCGTATGTGTTCACTGAGCGCATGGTTGGGGGACACTCACTACATCCTGGGGTGTGATGACATTGAGACTGTCCCCATCACTGTAGCACATATAAGCACCAGTGTCACATGTGTTCTGCTGGACATGAGCACCGGAGATTAGGAAGAGAGCAGAGAGGGGGAGTCTCACTCCAGGAGACTTGGTAAATCAACTGGGACCCCCGGGAGAATATCGCACCCAGGAGAGGACCTGGGAGTAAGGGTGCTGTGGTAGAACCCCCTGCAGTGCAGAAGGGCACCTCCATTTAACAAGCTAGACCCTTGAAACAGGAGACTTTCAGAAGCTGAAGCGAGAGATGCGTGCTCTCCTCTATCTGATTGTTTGGACCCAGACAGTCAAATTCCTGCACCGCTCAGAAGCAATGCATGTGCAAATTCTAGGCCAAGAATAGAAGCCAGGCCTGATAGAATCCATTTTCACTCTTTAGTTGCTGACTTTTGTATTAGCGCTTAGCTGAGGGTCAGCATTTTCTGCTGCCATCTCCTGCATTGAAACTCTTCCTCCTCCCCCCAGCTCCTTTAAGGATTTCAAATCTTCCAAGAAGCATTATTCAATATTTATGCCATCTGGACAAGATGAGGCTGTGTAGATCTGCAGTGAGCAAGGACTGGCAGGCATCAGGGCTTGGCCTTCAGCAGCTTGCTCTTGGCTGCCGGCCCCAGCTGTTCCTCACTGCTCCTCAGGAGCCCTGCAGTGAGACGGGGCATTTTTTTGTTGAGAATTTGGCTTTGCCACTGGCCTTTGGTAGAGACCTGGCAGGACAGGGAAAGAACCCCGCTGCTTACCTTAGCTATTTCCTGTGTAAAGTTGAGAGTCCATCTTCATTTGTTATTGTGACCAGTTAGCAGAAGCAAGAAGTCAACACACCCTCAACAGATGACCCATCCCAGTAGGGACAGCAACTGTGACAGGAAAGTGGCCATGGACCGGGATTGCCCTTTTTTCCATAGCAACTTACATGTCTAGGGCAGGTTGCCTGTTTTCACTAGAGGAAGCAATGGTGTGTGGTTTTTTTCCCACACAAGCACACACCTCTGCCAGGAAGCTAAATAATAGCAGCACCCTTGCGAGGACTCACTGCCAGGACTTGGATGATAAATGACGGCCACTTAGACCTCTGTATTGATCAGACTTGAGCACAGAGGACCACGGCTCTCATTATTGCTTCATCCCAGCTACAAGAATGCCACCCCCATGGCCACATCCAGAGCCCTCCTGGTCAGCCAGTTGTGGGACCGCATCAGCAGGAAGGAAGGATTCTTGCCACAGAAAGACCTGTTTCTAGACCTAACATCCTCAGGAAGTGATATGGTAGCATCAAAATGATAGATCAGGGTTGGCAAATATAGCCTAAGAATATTTGCTCACTCTATCCCCCTGTCATGCAGACATCACTACAAATCCTTCCAAATCTATGTCCCGTCCTGAGAGCTGTAGTTGTTCATAAAGATCCTCTGCAGAGAAAGTGAAAATAGGAGCATTGATTCCTGCTGAGAAGGTCAGGTTTTATAGTGAAGAAAGTTGGAAAGGATCCCTCGTTGACACTTTCAGACTTAGGAGTTTCAGAGAATTTGTTTTTCCTCATGAAGAGAAAAGTATTGAAATGCTAGCTTGTTGGGTGAATCGTGGCAGCCAAGAATAGAGGTAGGTCCAGGAGCCACTTTGAATTCCAAGAAAGCCTCCAAGACTGCATTGAGCAATGTTGGAGTTAGGAGAGCCACCTGGTCCCTGGGGCTGAAGCCAGTCCCCTGCCCCCAGCTGCCAAGGGACCCAGGGAACAGTACCACAGGCTGGAAGAAGACAGAGGACCTGTCACCCGACGTCACCCGACTTGGAGGTTTCTGGTACCCAGAAAGAATGGAGGCTAAAACATGTTGCCTTCCCTCCTACTCAGAAGTTGTTTCATCCACTCCTTCGTCCACTCACACACTCAGAGGTTTGCCTCATGGCTCTTTTTTACTGGGCACTAGACTTAGATCAAGTGGTATTAACTGAAATCCTGCTGTCTGAACCTTCTAGCTGTGCCCTAATTTCCCCCTTAGTTGTCAGGCATGTATTGCTTCAGGTGGGGAATTGCCATAGAAAGTCAGAAAAAATGCGCTTAAGATTAAAAGCAAGGCAGGAAGATTAAAAGCAAGGCAGGGTTTTTTCATTTGCCAATGCCTAGGATGTGTTTGTCAAAAGTCAGGGTCCTGGCAGTGACCCTTGAGGCGATAGATCTGCTTTGTACCTTAATTGATGAGCTGCATGACTGTACGCATTTTTCAAACCATATGAGAGTGCACCCTAAAAGAGTGACTTTTGCTCTGTGTAAATTACTAACTTATGAGGGAGGTACGCGTTATACGAGTGAAAATAAATATGTACAAGGAAACACATAAAATTGGATACTGTTTATATGTATTCTTTTAAATGTATATAGCAATGGAATATGACTTTTAAATGCATAACAAAAATCTTTACTGCACATGAACACTAGCTTCAGGGTAGTCGTTACTTCTGGAGAGCAGGAGAGATGGGGGAGCGTTTGGTTCTTTCTATGGTGCCTGATAAATATTAGAAGACAGGTAAAACAAATATAACAAAAAGTTAATAATCATTTAATCTGGAGAGGGAGTATAAAGGTGCCATTTTACTTTCTGATTTTATCAGTTTAAGATGTTATATAATTAACAATTTTTGTTAATGTTTAACCCATACACACACTTAGGCCCACAAGTCGCCCATCCTGACCATAGACCTGGAAGTTATAGGTACTTGAGTTAGTGTAAAGAAGAAAGAAGAAGCCACTGGGTAGACAAACTGGTTGTGGGGAGAGAAACGGAGAGTATAGTGGGGGAATGGTTGTACCTCCTTTCCAGGGAAGAGGCCCAGAAGTCAGAATCCTCGCAGAACCCCAGAGGACCTGGAATGGCAGCCAGAATTTCCCACACCCTGCAGGGTACAGAGAGAACCAACTACTCCCATGACCCCAAAAGGGGCAAAGAAAGGACTGAGAGTAAATGCTGGTTGTTGGCAGGAGCTCTCCCTTCCTGGCCTCAGGGGCCTCTCCATCGGCCTCTCCCAGGAAGAAACTACATTCTGCACCTGAGTAGAAATTTCCTAGGTCCAGCTCACACTCCACAGGAGAGAATTAAGCTCCACCTCTGCAAGGAAGTAATATCAAATAATTTGTGAACTTGCTTTAAAGCCACCAAAGAACCTAAAAGAAACCAGGTGTTTTTGCACTGTCATGATCCTGCAAATGTCATTTGGGTTATTAAGGATCTGGTGATGATAGCATACACCTGACATGACTGGCGGTGGGATTCAGAGACAGTTGGGCAAGACGAGTCTAAACACGAAAGCACAGTCAAAACTGCGTCACTCTTATGCTGGGGCTCTCAAGTGAGTCCAGAGAATTCCCCCAAACCTAGGAAGCCAGCCTGAGGAGGAAAGCAGAAGCCAGGTGTAAGCACTGTTAGCCAAGGTCTGAATTGCCCCTAAGCAGGTGACGGATGGAGAGGGCAACGCCAGGCCCTAGGGGCGCTCAGTCTCCAAGGTCGAGCTGCAGGGGCCAGCACCCAGCCCTGGGAGACTGGCTCGCAGGATGAGAAAGCAGCCCTGGGATCTAGAGCCCTGGATTCAGAGCTGAACTATCTGATGGGCAGCTTAATCATGAGCTCAGAGACCCAGCCAGAAAGAGCCTCCCACAAAGCTGTAATATTCAGCTTCTGCAAGACCTAGACCAGAAATTTTGCAATCTATACATCCCAAGTTTAGTGATATTAATTTAAGTTTAAGGTAAATTTTGTGTTTTAGGTATGAGACAGTATTGTTTTTATTTTATATACATATGGGGGCAGGGAGACTGCTAAGGTCCCTAAGGCAGAATTGACCAACTGGAGTATCACAGTATGTTGCTGACTGTTCATGACAGGCCCACAGTTCAATCATGCAAACCTGTCAGCGGGTGGGATTGGGCCGAGCTCCAGCCTGTGTCTGGTGCCATGAGCCTGGCACCCTGGTGCAAGGATGAGCCAGCCTGTAGAAAGGGGACCTTTCTGTTGCTCCTGCTTTCTACAGATGAGGGCTCTGTTAGTGGGGTATGCAGCAACAGAAATATGGGTGCTGTTGGGCCTTGGGAAGGTGGGGCCCTACTCCTCTGGGAGTAGTCCTGCCCAATGTCTAACTCGAAATGGATGAAATGCCTGAGCTCAGCCCTATCTAGGCAGCTAGCTAGTGAACAAACACCAATGAGCTACGTTGGAAAGTACCTTGCCCCTCTGACCTAGGTCTCCTGGATGATGACTCAGGTCTCCTTAGGAAGCCATCCCCAAGTCGAGGTAGGATGGGGTACCGGAGCTAATCAAGAAGGCACAGAAGAAGGGCCAGAGGAGAGCAGGGAGACAGGTGGGCTATGCACGGTGCACACACACCTGTACACTCATGTACACCTGTGCATGCAGCTTGTCCTCCGTGACCGGCTGGGGAGTTCAGCCAGTCCCTCCGGCGCCAGTGAAGGCTTTGGAAGCTCTGGAAGCTGACTGCTGGTGGCCTAATGTGAGCAGCTCCACTCTGCTGCTTCACAGAATGGCCAAGCCTGGGGCCTCCTCTATATGCCTCTCCCTTTGAAGGGCTCCATCCTGGCTTGAGGTCCAGAGCATGTAAGGATGAGGGAAATAAGGACAGACCCCTGAATATAATAAAGGCTAAGTCTGATAGTGAGACTGTGCCGGACAACTTCATTTGTCCTCTGGATTTAGAGTCAGGAGTCTACTGACTGGGGTGGGCTGAAGAAGTGCCATCTGCAAATAAGCCACATGCCTGCCCTGCTGAGACCAGACTGACAGCTTTATCGAGCAGGAGAGTGTCTCTCAGGGCCTGTTCATAAAGAGGCCTAGAGTCTTCTCTTGTCTTTTGGCAACTAGCCAGCTTGCCTAGGCATGACTTAGGGTTTGACTTTTAAAATGCTCCTTGTGAGGATGACTGCAGCCAATACGGGCCTGTGCTGAATAACTGAGCTACACAGATGTTTGCCGGCCCTGCTCAGACCCTTCCTTCTCCGTTGCCTGACAAGTAATTTTAAAAATGCAGCAGCAGCACAGGGCTCTGGGCTCACTCGGCCTAGTGCAGGGCCAGATTCCAGTTTTGCTTGAACAGCTGCCGAGACACCAGGGCACAGTCTCTGCCCAGGGTCACGGGGTCTGTACATTTGGGCCAACAGATATCTCGATGCTCTTTAAGCTCTTGTAGTAAAGGATTCAAATCTGAACAAACCTAAAGTCAAATGACTCATTAACCTGCCAACCAGCTGCTTCCCTGATTTTCCTCATCTTTCTTAAGGGTGCTCCTCTCCACCTCACTGCCCAGGCCCACAGCTTGGCCTTACACTGAACCCCTGTCACCTCTTGATTCAACAACATGGCGTCAGTCTCCAAGTCTCCTCTGTGGAACCACTGAAATATGTCTCAGCTATCTTCCATGCTCCCCATTCTCACTATTGCTGACTTGTGGAGGGCTGTTAGCAATCTGCTCTGAATCTAACTAGTCCTTTAGTCTAGCCCTCCTTCTCCCAATCTTTAGCAACACCAGTCTAATTATACTATTGTCCAACTGTCATTGGTTCTTATTAATTTGAGGGTAAAGCCTGACTCTGGTTTGTTGAGCATGAGTTCTGCCACTTACAACTCAATGATCTTGCGATTCTAGTTCTAAAGTGAAAGTAGTAACTGCAGAGAGGATTAAACGAGACGATAGTTCAGTGTCGATGTTTTAAAAGTTCCAGAAATGCTCATCTTTATAATTACTGCTATTATTCTTACCCTGGCGTTCCTTCCCTTTCCATCTTTATCTCCTGACCAGAATCCTAGCCTGTGCACCCACAACATTCCTTAAACATTTGGCTACATTTGCTGTATATGCCATCCAGCATAAGTAGCCCTTTGTCTACCTAGTGAGTGGCCATTCTTTCTCAAAGGCCCATCTCCAATGTTACTCTGCCTTCAGGTGATACTAATGTTCCCATGGTTCTGCATTTTCATTACCTTTGTACATGATTCTATTATAACCTATTGCCTCAAATATTTGTTCTCATGGAAGCCTCCTTCATCATGCACCAAGCACTCCAAGAGCAGAGAAATGTCCCCATTCAAATATTCACTCAAAGATGGGCATGTGGCATCACTCATGGGCCAGGTACTGTGTGGAACCTGCAGGCAAAGACACAATGGAGAACTTCTATATAAATCAGGGCTTCATTGCAGACAACAGTGTCCACTCTAACTAGTTGAAGCAGAAAGCACTTTACTACAGAAAACTTGGGAGCCCTCAGAATCTTGGGAAGGCCAAGGTCAGGTTTGTTGTCTACACAACAGTGGCATGCACCTGGGAACCACGCAGACTAGAAAAGCAGTAACCAAGGCTGTGGTCTAGTGAGGACGGCTTTCATCACCAACAGCCGACCCTGGAGCGAAAGCATCCGCCCAGGAAAGTCCGGTGTCACCACCAAGCTCCCAGAAGAGTCCGTCAATCTTCACTAGGTACTTCTATTTGAAATCTCATGCAAGTGTTTCTGTTTGTTGGAACTTATAGCCCATCCTTATGCCCAGCTGCAAGGGAGGTTTGCAAAAATAATGTTTAGATTTCTAGCGAAAAAGGAAAGCAGGCTCTAAAGGGTATGAAATTGGTGTTGAATGAGTCAGACATTAATGGTCTGGCTCTTGAAGAGCTCCTGCTTAAGGAGAAGGTCAGGCAAGAAAACAGACATCACAGAATCATTGGCGGCTGAGAGGTGCAGGGGCAGGCCCCGAGTCTGATGAGGGGGCTTTGTGTGAAAGATAAAGTTTGTATGCCAAATTTAAAAACTTGCATTTTAAACCAGGTAGTCACTGGAATAATTTCAAACAGGCAAGCAATAGGATCATATTTTAGTTCTGGAAAAATCAACTTGGATGGGAGAAGGAAGAGAAGAGAGTCAGTCATCTGGGTGAAATGGTGATAATTTGAACTGAAGAGGTGGCAATGGAACTAGGAAGAAGAACCGAGACAAAAAGCATTTAGACCAGTGACAGATAAACCATGCGGGTGAGGGGCTGGAAGTCAATGCCAGGACCTGGCCGCCGTGGCAGCTGGATAGATCGTGATGTGCTTCTTGAGGTAGGTACACAAGGAACACGCCCTTCTGCATGTTCGCTGCAGAACTGTGGTGACTTAGATGTGCATGGAGACACCCCAGTGGGAATGTTGGTAACCAGATAGCCCATGTCTGCCCTCAGCAGGGAGGCTTGCTCTGTGAAGCTGTCACTTGTTGATCCTCCCCCACCCAGCCCACCTCCACCTCCCTCCTCCACCCCCACACCCCTCCTGCCTACCTTGTTATAGGGGAAGTATCCTTTTGAGATACTGGGTGGCTGTGAGAAACTGCCTCCCTCACCTACATGCGTAGACATTTAACCAGGTTGTCCAAATAGCGCCTTTCAGTCTCAACTTGGCTAACCAACAAGAAGCTACCCAGACTTTTGCTGAACCCATCACTGGAAGATGATCCATTTCCAGGAGGTTGAAAATCTGATAAATGAAACCCTTGAGTTTCAAGGGGCTATTTTCCCATCAGGTAATTGATTAAATATCAAGGTGCAGGATGTTACCAGGAGGCTCTCTGGGTAAAGGAAAGGGGGAGGGAGACACCTGAGTGACATTACCTGTCTATAGGAAGCCCTCAATGTGCGTTAAAGGGTAAGGAATTAAATGAAGCATTGAAAACATGTATTTATAAGTAGGATTTGGCATGACCACTATATCATGTCACTAAAAATTCATACCGTGGAAATATAAATAGCTATTGCAATGTAGTGGATACGCAGGAATTTTAAAACAGGCAGATTTCAGGTTTTCTTGAGGCGTAACTGTTAAGGACAGGGAGGAAGAGTTGCGCTGGCCATGTTGTTCTGCACAGCCTCCTCCCTTGAATGTTTGAAGACATAAATGAATAATGTTAAACACATCCCAGCACTCGATGCTGTACCCAACTAGATTACCAGCTCTTTTTCTTCATATGGTTGGAGCCACAAAAATAGTCACATCTCAGAAGTTTGTTTTGCAGGGGCTGGCACAGAGAGAACAGTGGGTCTGATTAAGTTGCAAAAACAACAAAAGCAGTATAAATAAAATGTCCATTTTAATCAACCAGGGAGCCAACATAAAAAGATATATAATATTATGCTTAACACTGTGTACTATAGTTAATCCATAACCTCTGTTTTATATAGATATATGCTATGGAACAAAATTGAAAATCAAGCCATGATTCTCCATTTTGCTCCTTTCTTTAGCTAACAAAGGACACAAGAATCAGGAGAGCTACAGGTCTGGTCCTGGGTAATTAATCCTCTCAACCTCTCCTTTTCTTTCCATTTCTCCACTTCTACCAGGAACCAAACATATGTCCTGAGCTTTAATTAAACAGATTACCCAGAGGATATTCACAACACTGTTCTCACGTGCTGAGACTGTAAGGGCACTGCTGATGGTTGGAGTTTGCCTTGGTTTGTTAGGGAATTGAGGGAGAAGAATGCTGGAGAGAAAGGGAAAAAGGGAGAAAAATCCAGCAGGCATAGTTTCTGCTGTAACAAAACGGTTTGCACATTCCTCCTTCCTAAGCTGTAATAATAAACAAGTCAGGCAGGAAGGCACCAACTCCCCTCTCCCGTGTATTTGTCTTTTCCTTTGCCCAGTGCCTCCCAGATCCTGCCCACAGAGTCACTGGCTGTGCTCTCATGGCAGGGCATGCCCCTCGGGAGTCCCCCTGAGCCTGGCCAAGGGGATGCTGGTGCAAAGGAAGCCTGAGAGTAGAAAGGCTACATGACAGTATTTTATCAGAGGCTGCAGAGATGTTGCAACACACACACACACACACATGCATACACTTGCACATATATGTACACATGTGTGTGCATACCTGCGCTCACACACACACACTTACACACAATTTTCTGGTCCCTCAGGAAATTCTAGTTGACCCTGTGCTGCACAGCAGAGCTGTGGCATGGGGGCTGAAGAGAGGGATGCCTTTTGGCAGCAGGAATTTTTGCTCAACATCTCCCATCTTCTTTCAGAAGCTGCTTGCCTTTCCCCTCAAAGACCTCTCTGTTCACACCAACCTCTAATATCTCACATATCCTTCTTGTGAGGGAGAAAATAGTGCATTATTTTATAATTGTCTTCTCCGATGATTAAATGAGACAGCTGGATGAGCGGAGGGGCCAGGATTGTAGGTGAAGACCTCAGACCCGCTGGGTGGAGTGCAGGGCAGCTCTGTGAGATGGCATCATCCACAGCTTCTAAGAAGAAAAAACAATGACCAATTCTCTGACCCATCTTGGTGGAAGCAGATGAGGCACCTGAACACTAAGGTGAATGATACTCTCACTTTTGAGCAGCCACATTTCAGGCACTTCTGTAAATGATTTTATTCAATTGTATGATCATTCTAGTTCTGCCATCCTGTTCCGCAACCTGGCACTCTCAGGTTGAGGCTACTGGAGGACTGGCCTAAGCCATACATTGGCAGAGTCCGGACCTGCCCCCTGCTCTGTCCACTTCCCTCTGTACCTGGCTCACCAGGAGAAAGTGGCGTTAGGGCCTCCCTGGTGGCACAGGGGTTAAAAGTCAACACTATCAACCTGTTAGCAGCCACTACAGCACAAGTTCAATCCCTAGCCAGGGAGCTGACCCACATGGCGTGGCAGATTTCTCCTGTCTTGCCCACTGCTCCCCTGCGCAGTGTGTTTCAGTAGATCTACCTGTTCTGCTCCCCACTCTGTCTCTGGTAATTCCTCTCACCCCCTGTGAGTTCTTATGTGCATAAATAAGTAAAATAAATCTTAAAAAGAGAGTGGCTTCACTTCCGTTTGCTTACAACAAAGGATGCAAACTATTCAACCACTGAATTTTAGAGATCAAGCCTAGTCATTTTTTCTGCAGTCCCGCTTTTCTCTTTAGAGTCCCATTTTGCCTGTCACAGAGATAGCTGTTCCCCATAGAAAACCCTGGTGACCCACTAAAATGTTCTCATGAAAACTGCCTCCAGCCAGGCCAATAGGAGCCAAGATGAGGCCACAAATGGCAGCCTGGGGTGACTTGAGGTGTTGGCTTCATAGCCTGTGGGGCTGGTCCAGGTATAAATGCTATTAGGCAAAGCCACAGAAATAACAGACCAAATTAAGCTTTAATCTCTGAACCACTGTAAAGATAATGAGTGCACTTTATAATAATTGCCAGAAGTGAGAGCAGGGAAGAAAACACTGGAAAAGGCCTCAGCTTCAGGGTCCTCATGGGCAAACCAGGGATTGCTGAGCCAGAGGAGACAGTGCCTGAGGAGAACCATGCCCCTCCCGGGGCAGTTCTCCTGAACCTTTTCTCCTATGCCTGGAAATTCAGCTCAAGTCTATAACGATCTTGAAGCCACACATCTCTAAGTAGGAGGGACTCTGCACTTTCCCACTTTTGTGACTGCCACTCTCAGCTTCCTGTGCACTGTGGACCCCCTGACTGTATCTTTCCGGACTTTCCTTCCTGGGTATGTTTGATTCTTCACTGTTCAGCAGCTCTCAGTGGGGCCCATTCACCGTTCAGACGAGGATGTCACTCAGGGATCATAGCCAGGTGCGGCTTCTCCCCTCACCCCACCCCCCAACTCCCTGATCACTGGCTTTCGCCTGTCTCAGTCAGACAAGGGAACATCACCTGCAGAGCTGCAGGCAGAGATGTCTAGGGAGGGCTAGTAGTGGCCGCTAGGAACATGTGTATTTTCAGTTCTTATGTTTCAGTTCTCATGGGCCTCTGTCTAGGAGTGGAATTTTGCAGGGTCATATGGAATGATTCCATGAGTAGGAAATATCTGGAATAGTAAATACAGTAAGAGAAAGCAGATAGGCTGTTGCCAGGAGCTGGGGAAGAGAAGAAGGGGGAATCACTGTTTATAATACAGGGCTCCTGTGGGTGGGGAGGGGGAATAAAATGTTTGGAACTTTACAGAGGTGGCAATTGTACAATATGGTGAATATAATAAATGCCACTAAATGGTAGATTTTTAAATAGTTAATTTTTAAGTGAATTGCACCTTAAAATAGAGATATTTTTTAAGTTCTGGCCTCTACCTGAGACTATGTGAAATGCAGTGTGAAGTAGAAGCTGTGGGCAGCCTGCCTCATGCAATTAAGTTGAGATCAGAATTCCTGGGGGGAAGGAGGTAGTCTGGCAGTTCAGAATCGTGGAAGACAAAGGCCTTCAAAGCATCTGTATCACCACTGGCATCCCTAAAAATGCCTTCAGTCCTTTACATCTCTTTCATGAACAGTCTTCACAGTCCTCATGGAAAATTCTATGCATTACTTAATGTACCTCAGAGTTGAGAACTTCAGCCCTAGGCCAAAATGGAGAGAAAGGCAAATGTATATATTCACATCTAGTTCTTCTAAATATTCTACCATGAAGATAACCGAGGGGAGGAGACTTTAAGATGTTTCCACTTGTCCATAAAGTTTAATCCCATTCTGTGTGCAAAAACCTCTAGAATACAATCCTAATACATGTTTGTGAATCTAGTTGTTGTAGAGGAAATTGAATGAGCTCACATTGTCTCACTGGCGGAGTACGTTGAGAGAGAATGTGCTGTATTAGAGGACAGTTTTTTAAATCTTAAAAGGGTAAATTTCTTGACTCACACAGCTATAAAATGATCACATGTCAAAGATTTTATTTAACTCAGTGATTAACAAGGGCGCCTGTATGTATTATAAATGAGAGGGCAAAGAGAACAGAGCTCCACGCATTTGTATTCAGGAAGGCAAAGCTGGAATGAATTGACGAATGGATGCAAAACTGGCAAAAATATTCCCCCTCCACCAGGTGATAATCAGTTGCCTTCTGCTGGACACATTTGCATTCTTGTGGACATTTCATTTTCTACAAGCTGACATCTATCTCTAGAGCTGTAAAATAGCCTCATCAAAGACCAAGGCAGATGGTTGAGCTAGCCAGGACACCCACTAAATTTCAAAATCTTTCACAATTTTTTCCTACATTTCTAGCTTCTGGGTGAGCTTTAATGCCAGACTCCTCTGTATCTGTCAGGGCCTCCCCTCCAGCGCTTTGGGATGCTGCAATGCCCTCCCAGGTCAGTGAGAAGAGAACTCCCCATCACCGTCAGAAAGAGTTCTCTCTTCCCCTGTCCTGGAAGGTCAAAACACTGGGGAAAGGGCCTCTCACCACCAGATAGTTGCCTAGTACAACAGGGCCCAAAGACAGCTGAAACAACTCCCCTTGTCAGGAACATCCGTCAGATCCATTCTTCCTGTTTCCCCACACCCCCTGGTTCATGGCCTCTTCCTGGTTACCTGGGTTACTTCAGGTTTTGCCAGGAAGGTCTTCACCCACATGGATCTGACATTCCTGGGTCAGCCTTGCTCACTGAGAACGTTGCTCACTGGTCAGCTGCCCCCCGGGCTGCATCCTCCCACACGGGTGCTGCTACCCTCAGTCCCACTGCGCCGAGTCAACCCCACTGGTCCTCTCCATAGCTGGTGCTATTACTCAGTTCCTGCCACTTCTCCGAGTCCCTCCTTTATTCCCCCAGCTCCCATGAATTCTACTGAGCTGGTGGGCTAGTTAGCTCCTGGCTGGAGTAAAATTGTAATCAGCAATTTGACACAAAGAAATATATAACACGCATAAATGAGTGTCTTATCCATGTTAGCTAGCTTGTCTCTGGGCTAGAAACTGGGTCTGGATAGTGATCAGAGGAGAGAGGGAGTGTGGAGTTGAGCACAGAGCATCTAGGAGACCCTAACTCTGTGGTCTCCTTGAGAAGGTTGCTATCTGGGTTCCCTGCCAGCCTCACTCACCAGTCCCCAGAACCTATTCCCTACTAACCCCCTTTCTTCCCTGACTGGGTTTCCGGTAGTTTCCTTGTGGAGCTGGCATAAGGTTCCCAGCATGGAGTCACACCGCCTGCATGCAATTGTTGACCTCACCATTTACCAGCTGACTAAACTCAGCTCACCTCAATTTCCTGATCTATAAAATGGGGATGATAATACCTATCTCAGAGAGCTATTAAGTGGAAGAAATAAAGTGTTTCATTTCCAGTCAGCATTCAGTAAATGGCAGCTGTTGTTGCTTTTATAGAACTAATTCCTTTCCTGGTTGTCCTCCCACCAGGAGGTCTGGCATGCCTTCTAATCTAGCCTGAGTTTTGTTTGTCCACTGTAACTATCAAGGCATCTTTCAGAATGAGTGATGACCACTGACCTTGACCCAACTGAAGAGAACAGCAATGAAGAGAACAGCCAGCTGGAGCAGGCACCTCAGATAGGAAATTGGACTTTGGTTGGACTCACCAGTTCACCTGCCTAGATTTTCAAAGAAAGGAAATGGAGGCCTCCCTGGTGGTGCCAGGGATTAAGTCTCAGCACTATGAACCTCTCCACAGCCACTGCAGCTCCAGTTCAATCCCCTGACAGGGAGCTGACCCACATGGTGTAATAGACCTCGCCTGTCTTGCCTGCTGCTCCCCTCAGCAGTATATCTCAGTCAATCTGCATATTCTGTTCTCCACTCTGTGTCTGGTGACTCCTCTCACCCCTCCCCCCACCTCTGGTCTGCACCCCAGTTCTTGTATGCATAAATAAATAAATTTTAAGTAAAAAAAGACAAGGAAAGGAAATAGTGGCAGCAAAGAAGGAGATCTGCTCCACGACCCACAACTCAACCTCACGCTCCAAGCCCTCAATTACAAACTCCATGGGGCCATCAGAACTGGGTATGTGGGGTATGTGCCCTGTCTGCCCCGGTAGCTCATCAGAGTAGAACAAGAGCTACCACATGCAGGTGCTCCTAATTCTTCCCTGAATCCTGAGTTTTAAATTCACTGAAATGGTGCCCAGTGCTGGAATACTCACACACAAAACTCATACCAGTGCTCCTCACAATAGCCAGAACACAGAAACGAGTCGGAAGCCTATAAAAATGAATGCATGTGTGGAGGAAACAAAACTCCAAGCTGGTCTTATGGGGCCACAGCAACTACTATTTCTCTCCATGGCCAGCCTGCTTGGGGACAGAATGGGGGTGGGGAGGGGAGCTGGAGTCCAACCTCAGTGGAGCTCAGATGAGGGTTTGAGCCACCCAGCTAGCCCTGAGGCCACACATGCTCTTTTTGCACCACAACAGGTGAGCCTGCACCAGATAGAGCAGTGAGCAGACCCAAAGCCTTCTTGACCTGCTGAAACCTTTGAGGATGGTGCTCAAAAGTGGAAGGTGGCCCTTTCTAGACTCCAAAGCTTCTGGCTCCCTGAACAGGGGCTTGGCAGCATGCCTAGAAGAGAACAAAAAGTAAGTACTCAATAGGTATGGGGTTTCCTTTTGGGGTAGTGAAAATGTCTTGGAACTATGTCTTTGCATAATTTAGTGAATGTACCAAATGCAATGAAATTATTCACTTTGAAATGGTTACTTTTGTTATGTGAATTTCACCTCGATTAAAAAAAATTGGCACTTAACCCTCCAACATGGAAGCATCCAGAGTCAGAAAACCATCTACTGCCCCTCCCCCCCAAGTCTAGTTCTAGGATCTTTGCTTATTGCTCTACCAGGGAAGAGAAAGATGAAGTCAAAGCAATGACTCATCTTTCATGGGGATTATTTTGAAAAAGAGTCAACTAAAAAGCCAGGTCAGGTCATCTGCAAAGGATGTATTTAATTTCAAAGGCAATTTGTTCTAAGTTATGGTATCTTTTTCGCATTCTATTAAAGCTTCCATTCCAGAAATATTAGTGTTTTTTAGTACCTCCCCCACACCAACTGTAAGCTCTCACAGCAGTTTTCTGGATTTGCAGCAAACCCTGTATTTCTTCTGAACATGGTTGGCCAAAGTCTTGAGTGTCCCTGCCTGACATATGGGGAGAGAATTGCTCCTCCTACTGCTGTACCCATTTTCTAAAAGGCCCTCCCCAAAAGATACTGCTAGTAGCAATTATGCAAATGTGTGGGTAAAGTAAGGTTTCATGTCAAGCAACTACTTCTACTTCAGAGGGAACAAATGCCAGAATCTCTACTTAGAACTATCCATGTCTGAGAGCAAATGAGTCCCCTAAGCCTTTCAGGCAGAATCCACACTCTCCGTTATCAATCAGTGTGGGACTCCAGGGTGGTATGCGGTAATCAGTGTTGGAAATCTGGACTCCTTCCTGTTTGTCTGCCAACCCCAGAATGTTGCCCTTATCCACATTATCCAAAAATGGCCCACTGCCACCACATCTATATCCCAGCATACAGGAAAGGGGAGAGAAGGGGCAATGGAAGGCAAACCTACTTCCTTTTAAGGACATGATCTGGAAATTTCCCGTACCGCCTTGTGGGTAGCCAAAAAGCCAGAATATAGTTATACCGTAGCACCTCGCTGCACGGGAGTGTGGCTGTGTGCCCAGCTTAAACTTCCATCACTATAGAAAAAGGGGAGAATGGGTATTGGGAAGGACAGCTAGTATTCAGCCGCTTAGCCAATTTAATGTTTCTTCTCTCACTGATACTCCTGGTCCCTTTGCTATCAAAGCTGTGTTCTCCCCTAACATGGACGTTCCCTCCATTTCTCCAT
The DNA here is from genome assembly GCF_000260355.1 of Condylura cristata. Classification (NCBI taxonomy): domain Eukaryota; kingdom Metazoa; phylum Chordata; class Mammalia; order Eulipotyphla; family Talpidae; genus Condylura; species Condylura cristata. Next base: position 26,052,188 of record NW_004567110.1, read on the forward strand.
AGCCATCAGCTTTCCCCAGTCACCCAAGTCTCATCTCCCCAAACCTCTGACAACACCAGCCCACAGTGACTTCCCAAATGGCACCCCTTGACCTTCATGTTTTCATAGGCTGTTCACACAGCTAAATCAATTTCAGAGCTTAACAACAGGTTTCTTGAAAACAGGGTCCCTGTCGTATGTATTTTTTATATCTTCTATGTTCTGTTCATCAGTCCCAACCACGCATATGTGTTTAACAATTAATGTTTGAAATATGTTTGATTTGAATGGTACGCTGAATAATTTAGGGTAGCAGTCTACTAATTTCTCAATGCATATTATTTGATAATGATGTTGACAACTTAATCCCAATAACCGGTTAAATCATGGTATCAAGTTCAGACCAAACTTGGACTGCTTTACTAGCATGGGATGAGATTTTTCTTCCTTGCATCTGTTCCAAATGTAAAGGTAGAGTAAACTCCCATGGGTGATAAGTGGCAGAATCAGGTCTTGGTCAGTTGCACAGAGGAGAACTAACTCCCAGCACCCCAGATCTCTACCACCCAGAGACAATTTCAGCCCAGTATGGAGGACCTAAGGGAGGACCAAAGGCGGGGTTCCACATTTTCTGTTCTCTAGGCTCTTATCTCTTCCCTTTGTGGTGCTCTCCACTGACCTAAGCTAACAAAAACTTCAAATCTGTAACCGAGGGCCTCACTAGTGGTGCAGGGGTTCAGATCTGTAACTGGGGGTCTCCCTGGTGGCACAGCACAATGAAGTTATCCAAAGTTGTCTGCAGCCACTATAACGTGTTCAATCTCCGGCCAGAGAAGTGACCCACATGGCCCAGCAGACTTCTCCTGCCGCTGCTCCTCTCAGCAGTGTGTTTCAGTCAGTCTGCCTGTTCTGCTGCCCACTCTGTTCCTGCTGAGTCCTCTCAACGCCCCCCCACCTCTGTTCTGTACGCCAGTTCTTGTATGCATAAACAATAAGTCTTAAAAAAAAAATCTCCTGGAAAAAATCTGTAACACTATTGTTTCTTTAAATCTCCCTTTCTCACCATCCCCCATGCCACTTTCTTAGATCCAAAACAGAAGCCCACAAATGGCCCCTTGAGTGGGGAGTAATCTCATAAATATTGCAGGGGCTTTACCCTCACTGGAAAAATCAAGGCACCAGGTTTACAAAATCTCACCCTTTGCATTTACTGTTGTATGAGATGAGCTCAGTCTCATTCCTGGACTTCTAGTCTCCATTTCAACCCAGAAACCTACAGGCAGCAGTGTCAGGAATGAAGGTGGAACTAGGGAGGGGCTAGAGCAACATGCTGGGTGACTGCAAATAGCATGACTTATTTATTATTTTAACAAATAAATTAGAGCTTGCATGTCCAAATGGTAATTTTTTTCCCAATCATGCAAACCATGCAGCCATGGCTCACTACATTTTAAAATTATCCCCAGAACCTACTGTTGATTTGTATGAAAAAAAAAAATGTCTCTGTGGCCTCAAATCTTCCTCTCTGGATGGATTTGATTATTTGGAAATAACTGAAGTCATTTGAAAGTAAATCTGGTCACCAGGGTATGTGTCCCGGCTGGGAAACACCAGCTGTCAAACGTGGCTGTCATGAAGGAAGCCAGGTGTGAAGGGGAGTGTAAGTATAAACTACTTGTGAATAGAGCTTTCAAAGAGGAATTGCCAGCATTATAAGGTTTGGAGGAAGGTACTCTTTCAAGATGATGAAATATGTATATGTTATACTTTCTATAACATATTTTGAGGTACCATTGGTTTACAGCACTGTATATGAGTAGAGATAGAGGCCCCCACCTCAACTGTGTGTGATCACACCATGCTCCCCACCACAACACCCAGAGTCCTCTGCCTGAGTCCACTGGGCCTCCTCCCCGCTTTCAGCGCCCCTTCATCTCCCCCTTTGGCAGTCTCAACTGCACAGTCAGATTGCTAGTTTGTTTTGTTTTAGCTTTGTCTGTTGTTTCTTTACTTTCTTTTAATTTTTTATTATTATGATTGAGGTGACATTGGCTTACAATACTATATATGATGCACGAGGTTCCCATCTCAGATGTACCTCAGCTCAGCACACCACACCCACCACCAAAGCACCTTATGGCTTCACTACTGACCCTTGAGTCGTTTGTTCCCTTTGTTCTCTCCTCTGCTTTCCATGCAGTAGCCTCAATTCTATATTCATATTTCTAGGGTTTGTGTTGGCTTAGTTTGTATCTTTATACTTTATAGGAATGAAATCCAGTATCTGACTCATTTTGTTACAGGGCAACCCAACACGAATTGGGTTGCTTGTCTGTGGGTCCTCACCAGCGCTTGAGATTTAGTTGCACCGCAGACACACACAAAAAGGTCAATAATGGGTTTATTTACAAGGGAATAAGGAAAGGAACAAACATGGGAAGAATGAGAGAGAGAGATACAAGTTAACTAATGCATCCTACCAGGTCCGCTGACTTGGAACCCCAATAGCAGGCTGAAAGCTGATCAAGAGTTAAGTGATCAGCTGCCAGCCATGAGGCAGAGAGAGAGCAAGAGAGAAAGAGAGAGAGAAAGAGAGAGGCCCTCAGCCCAACATGTCCAGCTTTATATCCAAAACCCTGAAATGGCTGCTTAACTCCACCTCAGGTCCTAGCAGTCCTCCCTTTGGTATTGCTGGACTTGTGATTTTGGTGTCTGGACGGGGCATGGGGTCCACAAAACCTTTATCTGTAAAGTTCATTCAGGACATCCTACACCCCTAACAATTTCACTTAGCATAATCCCCTTACTTCCATCCATGTTGAGAACAGCAAGATTTCATCTCTTTATTTTTTTTATAACTAGTACTGTCCCACACTATTTTTATATTACATCCTAATTCACTTGTCAAGATGATGATTTTAAATGATGACTTTCATCCTGGGTAAGTAGATCACATATACATGTTGTTGTCTCAATCACACTAAACTTTTAATATTACATTTACAAAGTTCTCAATTCTTTTTCCATGTGTGAAGATCCCCAGCTGTCTAGGATATCTTCCTTGCCTTTCATCACCTAAGGCAATGAGCTTGTCTGAAAAAAAAAAAAAGTGAGCTTTTGGAATAGATTGATATAGAAATTGGTACTTCAGCTACTTTCTATCTCTGTAATCTTAGGCAAATTACTTGAGCTTACTCAACTTTGATTTTTTTGCTATTGATATAATGAGCATAGTAATATTTACCCCGATGGAGTCATTGAGAAAATTAAAACACTCAACGACTGGCTACTATTATTAATGCTAATGTCATTATCTTCAGTATGCGAATATTACATCCAAGAACACTGGGCACAATCATTCCTCCTGTGTAGGGATATTGATATATCTGTTTATATAAACCAGACAGTTGAGCTTGGAGCAGCCCATGATGAGTTCCTAAAAGAGCAACAAGGAGCCAATAGTAATTTTCTCTTTAGTCTTTCTATGAGGTCCTGAAATATGGGAAGTTGAATCATCGCAAAGCATACCGCTTGTTGGAATGGTAATACAAAGACATCTCAGATTCCCAGCAGTACTGGGAAGACAGTGTTCTGTATATTTGAGTTAATAGAAGTTTTTTCCTTTGAGAACCAAAATTTTCCCCCAAATATTAATCATCTGGAGGAAAATTCTCTATTCTATTCACCTCTCCAATTTTTAAAGCAAAGGACATGATTTGGCTGTTTTTATTATAACCCAGGGTTATCATTTTGTAAAGATAATGCAGGAGGGATACTGGGCTACATTGTCCAGATATAACAAGCTTGTGATACAACATGTTCACCACCCTTGGAAACAGACATCCAGAACATGCCACTATCATGGTTGTGACCACATACTACTTAGGACAGTTAGTATTCAGAACGAAAGTGAGAGCCTACTTCAGTCACGTGACCTTAGGGAAATCACTCAGTAGTTTCATTGATTCAACAGGACTCAAGCGAGTAGCTACTTCATGGGGAGTCATGAGTCTTAAGTAAGCAAATAGACATAAAGTATTGATATTTAGCATGACCCTAGGAGGTCATAAATGCTCAATAAACATCTGCCACAACATGTATGAACACTCTTGCGTGACTTCTTCCTCCCATTTGTTAAGTAAGAGTGATGGCCCTCTTATCCTGAAGCCAGTGACTAAAACCCTCTCCTCTCCCACCACCCCATGTTTTTATGGAACTCCCAGATAAAAGAACGTCAGCCAAAGGAAAACTTCCGATCATTCTGTCAAAAGTCAATCCAATAAATCTTAAGGGCCAAATTTTTCACACAGCCCAATGACTGCCCAGAGTGGCTGGGACTGCTCTTCCCTCACCATGCAGGCAGACTCAGCAAGAGTAGGAAGGAGTGGGCTCTGGGGCCAGAGCCCTCTGTCTGTCCGATCAAGCTGTCAGGCATTGGCTGGTGGCCCCTGGTGGAGAAGGGCAGGAGGCAGGAGGCCCCCAGAGCCTTTCTTCTGGCACCAATCATGGCACTAAAAAGATGCGGACCACAGAGCCCCAGCTGAGGAGGCTGTGTGGCGCTAAGTGGTTATTTTCTATCTTGTGTATCCTGTAGGGGGTTAATTAACATCCTCAACGGTGTGCTATTCTGGCTGCTTCATCACTAGGGGATACAATTTAAGGTCACTCTGAAGTTAAATGAAGACAACAACAGCTGCAGCTTTGCCATCTTGATTGGGAGCTGCAGCGGCCCCAGCCCTGCACTTCATTATGTGCAAGCACCATTAATAACCAACAATGGGCACTTGAATCAGCTGACAAGTGTTTGCACTGAGCATGTGCCATGGGGCTAGGGATCCAGCCTTTGTGCCTCCTCCCCAGTTAACACATGCTTCTCCCAGCTTCTCGCAGGGACTCACTGCCTCAGCGTGACGTTTCCAAAACGCGTGCCAGACAGGAGACTCTCTGGTTATTTTTGCACACCCATTCTACACAGACTCCATTGCCCTGGTAGCACCTGTACCTCACTTTATGTTTCAGTGCTTTCTTATAAAGGTAGGGGTATATTGTATATTGAGTTTTTATAAAGCAAGTCCTGATGCATAATGCACTAGGTGACCTTGAAGTTGTACTGATCCACTAACATGCAAAAAAAAATAACCCAAAAATGCAAAAAAGAAAAACCGGTAAGCCCAAAAAAGCCGGGGGTCAGGAACTCTGCCTTAGCTGGGTGTTTAGATTAGGGTCTCTCACGAGGTCAGGGTCACAGTGGCAGCTAGACCTGCCCTCACCTGCAGGGTCTGCTTCCCAGGTGGCCAGGTCACATGGCCGGCAGGTTGGCACTGCTTAGGTGGGGGCCTCCTGTTCACCACCCACAGGTCTTTCAGGCCCCTTGTGTGTCCTTACAGAAGGTCACTGGCTTCCCCAAGAGTTAGCAATCCAGGAGACAGAGCCAGGCAAAAGCAGCCTTTTTTAAAGTCCTGCCTCAAAAAGTGACAAAATATGAGTTCTATTCATTAGGAGAGAAGACTATTCATTAGAAGAGAATCAGTCAGAGTTGGAAAGGCAATTAGCTCCACTTTTGAGGGGATTGGTATCACGGAATTAGTGAATTTATTTAAGCACCTCATATTTAGGGATGAATTAGTCATTGATTAGTAATTATGTATTGAATGCCTACCATGTGTCCACACTGCTCGAGACGCATGGCATACCCTGAACAAGACAGGCATGAGCCCATGCCTGTCCCTGTTGAATTACTTTCTAGTGGAGAGAAGCAGAAAAATATGAGTAAGTACATTTTGTGGAGTGCTGAAGGTGCATGTTGGGGTGATGGGGGGAGGGGTGTCAGGAGAAGATGACCCTGCAATGGAACAAGGCTATAAATTTTTTTAAAGATTTTTTTTATTTATGCATACAGAACTGGGGTACAGGCCAGAGGTGCAGGGGTGGTGAGAGGATTCATCAGAGACAGAGTGGGGACAGGCAGACTGGCGAAGTACACTGCTGAGGGGTGCAACAGGCAAGACAGGAGAGGTCTGCCTGGCTTTGTGGGTCACCTCCAGGGTGGGGGTCAAACTTGAAGCGTCTGCGGCCAGCTGGCAGTGCTGCATGTTAACCCACTGCGCTACCAGGGAGGTGAGTTATTTAGGGCCATCAGACTCGTCCCCGTTAGGTGGAGGACCAGGGAGTGGCTTGGAGAGGGTGATAGGGCTACAGTGTGTGGCCAAACAACTAACAACAACCGAGCCCGATCTCTGTGCACCCTGCTCGTTGTCACCCAAATTCCCTTGTGAGAACAGGCTGGGAGAAAACATCACCCACCCCTGGATCACCTAGGAAAAAAAACACCATCAGCAGCAACAGACCTTTGTGAGCGCTCAGAGAGAGTCCCTGAGCCCCCCGAGATGGCTATGGGCAGCTTTTTGTACATGCAGCACATCCAAGGGGGAAGAACAAGTGAGTCACTCTGTTCTTGCAGCGCTCACGCTTGGAGGAGTGGCACTTTGGCAGTGTTGGATGTGTAATTTTACTGTTTAGATTCAATCATGGTGTTTCTACAACTGGAGGCAAACTGCAGACCACACCCGGGCCAGAGCTCCCAGCCCAGGAAACAGCAGGATTTTGAAGATTTCTGAATCACATAGGGAAGATGCTGGAGGAAGACATTCCAGGCTTGGGTGTGGGCAAAGAGGGGTCAGTACATCTCTGGCCACGTGGGGTCTCTCCTTAGACACTGGCTGACAGACTGCAAGGGACTGGGGGAGTACTGGGAAGAAACAGTATAGGCAGGTCCCAGAGAGTTGCATTTGGCACTCAGTTCTAATGGAGAGGTTCAGGTCCCCGGGGGGACCTCAGGGCAGGTAGAAAGGAGAGGGGCTGCACAGAGCTAGGGGCAGTTATGACCTGGAAAACATGGCAACTGATGTAATTGTTAAGGGGAAGGATGTCCTAAAGGAACTCTGCAGTCTTATGGACCCCACCCCTCACTCCTGCTTTCTGGACTCTACTCCCCTACTCCAGTGATTGGAAACTACAACTCCCAGCAGTACCAGGGAGAGAACTGCGAGGACCCAAGGGCAAAGCTAGCAGGAATTCTGGGACACTTGGGGGATAAATAGGGCGCGATTGCATCTCTCCGTTGCTCGCTAGGGAAGCAGCTCTCCCGACCACATGACTCTGTGTTCAGTCAGCCTAGCTGTAAGGTATTCCAGTTACTTTGTATCCCACTCTCTTTTGTGTGCATCTGCAGTATAACTGAATTGTGAGCGCAAGGTTGAGGCCCCACAGATAGGCACCCCAGTCCACTCTGGACTACCCTGTAACATCATCACCCTGCCATGAACCCTCCCCCTCAGCCTCCTGCACAGCAAGCCCACTGGACAGTGACCCAACCCCAAAGGATGACAGAGGAGCAGCATGGAGGCAGGTCCAGGCCTGGTGCAGGCCCTGAGAGATGCCTGTACTAGCAAAAGAGGTGGTTTCCTGAGAGGGCCATCCAGCCCAACCTAGCACATTGCCCAAAAGTGGCTTGGGGCAGAATGAGAAAGTTTGCCTCTGGGGGCTGCAGGCACTGGATGCTACCTGGAGAGGAGTCTAGTCACCAGGATGTCTGAAAGGACAACAGGGACTCCTGTGTTGCCAACAAACATTCACAGCCATGGTGAAAACCTGTAGAGGCTAGCCGTAGGGACACAGGACACAGAAGCTGCGCATCAGCAAGGAGAACCTCTGTTCTCACCCAGAGGCTGATACCCCTGGTGGTTAAAAAACAGTAGGGGGGGGGGGGAGGTTGATGCACACGCAGGTTTGTGTTCTGATGAGGTGATGAGGCCATTTACTACCTATGCTGGGGGAGTCTCTTAGCCTCTCTTCAGCCCCTCTCCTCACCTGCCGATCTCCCACAGCTGGTGAGAGGTAAATGAGATAAAACACTTAACACAGCTCCTGCCTATAGAAGTAGTCCATGAAGAGTTATTTTTACTGTTGCTATTTTTATGGATGTTGTGGACAGCTGCTGTGGGGCTTTGTTTGGTTTCTTTGCACAGCCTCTCTTCCTGCCCCTTCCCACCCCCACCCACTCACTTCTGGTGTATGGCTAATCCTAGGACCCGGACCCCCACTGATGGGGCTGGGCAAGTGACAGAGTGGAGCCTGTCAAATTCTTGGCCCCAGGGATTAGAACCCTAAGAGCGGCAAGCCGGAAGGCAGTTAGAGCTGAGTCACCCTGTGACCGGGTGTTTCCTGGACCGGCTTCTGCTGTCATCCCTCGAGTTCTGGTATCCAACACGGCCTTCCAGTGTCTGAGTTTGGCCTCTATGCTGCCAGGGAGCCCCTCACAGCAGGATATCCCCCCCACCAGAGGAGCCCTCAGCTAAAGCATCTCCACAGAGGTGCTGGCTAGGAGCACGCTGAGACTCAGAGACTAAACAAGGCTGGAACCTTCCCACTCACCCCTCCCCTCCACCTCAGGCCATCAGGAGGCCTGCTCTGCTCTTCTCTCTTTTTTTCACTTGAATTTTTTTAGCATAGTAATTATATACTACTTGACTGTCAGGGTGAAATAGTTCGTTAAATTGGAACAACTGAGTAGCAACTTGGAAATGAAGAGGCTGGATCAATGTGTGAGGACAAACTGAAGAGATGCAAGATTTAAATGCCAAAAATGAAAAACAGAAGAAAGCATGCATAGATGATAACCTGTGAGGAGGGAGGGTCTTGCTAAAACTCAAAATCCAGAATCTAGCGAATGAAATATTTTGACAGATGAATCAAAACTAAGAATCAAAAACTAAGCTGAAAATAGCAGGCAAATGATAAGCTGGAAAAAAAGGATATGTTTGCAATACAAAAGATTAAGTTTTCCTAAAATATAAAGAGCTCTAAGAAATCAAGAAGAAAAAAGATTAAACAGTAGGAATGTGGTCAAAGGGCATAGAGCATTCAGAGAAAAAGAAATATAAGTGGCTAGACATTTCAAAGATTCTTACCCTTGTTATAATAAGAACAGACTGATACCTGTCATACTGACAAAAACCCAAAAGTGTGGCACCACCTTCTTTTGAAGAGGCTTTGAGGGAAAAGTCACTTTTACACAATTCTAGTGGCAAAATAGGATGGCCCAACCCCCATGGAGACCCACAAAGCAGTATCTAGCAAAGGTAGCCAATGAATTTGTCCTTTGACCTCTAGAAATTTAGCCTATAGCTATGTCTGCACAGAAAAGAAGTTACATAGCATAAAGGATTCAGTGTTGTTGATATTAACTGAATATTGGAAATACAGTGACTATTAACGAAAAGCCAAAGTTGTATTCTAAAAAAATAAAATCCTTGCCCTCGTTCACCACAGCTCCATTCCCAAATCTCAGTTACCAGAAGCTTTAAAACCCTGATTTTTCATATATTTGTTGTTCTATTTCTGTATGCTTATATATTTCTTTCTTGTCATCATAAGTAGTGCCTGACTTTCTGTTACAGAAATAGTTAGCACTTTATTATAGTTCCCACTCCTAGTGACAAAGAGGAAATTATCCATGTTTTACCTGCATTTTTCCCAAATAGTTACATCACAGATTTTTTTAATTAATATTCAATACTTTGAGAACTTGATCATGTAAATATTACTTGAAGTTGAGATAGGTAGGGAATGATTAAAAATCCTTCCTTGAACTTTTACATTTTATCTTGAGTCAATAATTGCATTGTTTTCCATTTAACCATCTTTTTAATGAATTTATCAAATCTGTCCTCCAAAATTCTATGTACCAAATATTTGAGATTCCCTCTCAGTTCCATTTTTCCCTCATGAAGCTACTATGATAGCCCTTTATGCTATCATTCTATGCACTCACTGGCTGTCCCTTCTTAAAACCTGCCTGTACAAGCCTCCTGGGGTCTCCAGGCTTATAACATCTCATGCGTTCACCTATTGGGGTCTGAATCCCAAGAGACCTGGGCTTGTCCATTCATTTTAGTTAAATACATCTCTAGTGGGTTCTTAGGGAAGAGTCCCTAGAAGATATCTGAGACCCTGCATAAGTCAGAAAATGTCATACTAGGGGGGTTAGTCTGACGACATAAACTGGGTCAGAAAGATTTTTTCTAAATGTTCCATTTCTTTCCAGCATTGGTGCTGCTGCAAAGTTTAAGAAGTTTAAAACATCATATTTCTAATCCTACAGTAGGGGCTATTTCTTCTCTTAGGAATCTTTCTAAAATCTTCTCTCAATTCCTGGTGTTCTGAAGTGTCAGGATGACGTATCTCAATGGGAGGTTCTATTCTGTGGCTATTATTCACTGCATTTTAGCACGTCCTGGGATTTTTAATTATTATTATTTCTTTGATGATTTCCTCTCCTTCTGAATATGTTATCAGTTGGAGATGGAATTCCTGAATGGTCCTTTAAATTTCATACTGTTTCTCCCTACTTTTGAAATCTGTATCCTATGTTTCCTGTTTTCTTTGTGATTTCATCAGTTTCATCTTCTAACCATTTGGTTGAATGTTGTTTCTGTTATTACACTTTCAATTTCTAAAGCTTTTTCTTATTCTCTGGTTTTTAGAGGATTCTGTTTTTATTTTGTAACTTGATAGTTTTTTTATTTTTTTCACTCACTGACCTTTTCCTGCTTCTTCCAAGTTACTTCTTTTGGTTTCTGTTTCTTTTGCACTCAGTTTGCCATGTTAAATAAATTTTTAGCCATTCTTAAATATTAGCATCTTCCAACTCCTAAATGTGGCCTCATCATTTTTACTCTTGATTTTTTAAAAATAACTACATAAGTGTTTGCTTCGGCAGCACATATACTAAAATTGGAACAATACAGAGAAGATTAACATGGCCCCTGTGCAAGG
>NW_004567110.1:26064307-26109699 GCF_000260355.1 Condylura cristata
TGGCTTCTGTAACTTGGTGACCCGTAAGTTAGGGTGCTGATGTGTGCTCTGTAACTTGTATCACATTCCTCACTAGCTGAGTCATCCAGCAGATCACAGGAAGCTCTGTTAGTCAGAAAACATAGAGGGTAGACCTCTTTTCCTACCAGCATAGAAAGGGGGAGGTCTAGCCCCTAGTCAGTGGAACTGTGGGACCTACAGAGTTGGATGGCCCTGCTGACTGCCATCCCATGACTTCCCTGAGTAGTCTTTCTTCCACTAGCTTCCCCCCAATAGATTCCATAGTAGCAAAACACTTTGACTTTGAAATAGAAAAACAGGTACAAAGTGAAGGGCAGGTGACACAGAAAACAGCAAAGATGTCCACCTGCATGAGGAGAGGACCCTTGGTGTGAGGTGTGTCATCAGGCCACAACATCATGAGAGGTTCCCCTCGGCCTCCCATAGGTGATCACCCAGGGCTGATGCCTCATGCTTTTTCTGCTCAGGGTGGGGCCCTCATTGACTTTTTTTTCCTAAGCAACATCTTTATGCATCAAATGCAAGTGGGCTTTTGATTTACATAGCTCTAATCTTGCTACACATTTCTTCTAGTGATTTAATCCAGTAAATAGTCACACCCACTCCTCCAAGCAAATCAGGATTTAATCCCAGATGAAATTTTTTTTAAAATACCAATTTCTGAGCCCTTTTATATTAGAAAGAGCTGGAAGCATCCAGAAAAATCATTTCTGTGGGCAGGTACTTAGTTAGCTATAAGAATCTGCTATGTGTTCAATGCAAGAGAACACCCCTGGCCCATTTTAGTGTACTGCTGTACAGATAAATATTAGTGTCCCTTTTTCAATTTCACAGGAGCCTGCGGTGGTTTCGGGGCAGGGAAAGGATTGCTTAGACCTTATCATGTGTCTATAAACACAGAGTAGAGGTCTTGACTTCTGCTAGTCTCCATTCCAGTAAAGGCCTCACAAGACATATTGCACAAAAGGCTCGTGTGACCCTTATTTGACTGCCATCGTCATCTCCTTACCCCACCTCCAACCTTTCTTCCCCTTTTCTACCACCCCATTCCCAAGGGTCCCATAAGTTGGCCCCAGCTGGCCCTCTGCTCTCAATCCCGTACAGAGATCGTGGAAACAGCCTTCCACTCTGTTAATGTTTATTTTCTTGCTCCTAGTGAGATACCAGCCTTTCCTCCATTAAATTGCTTCACTAACTTGTACTTGGCAAATGAAGAAGTTGTCTTTGGTCAAACTTTCATCTTGAGCAGCTAAAAGGATATTTCATTGGATATAAGGATCTAGGCTTACTCCACTGATGCTATTTTAGGATCCAGTCAAGGAGGAAAGAAGGAGAGGTGAAGAGATAAATTTCTTATATTCCAAATTCAGTTATTCCTGGCTTTGCTTTCATCTAATATGACTATTGTAATTTCTCTTGGCTGTTTCCCATGACTGCACAGAAAAACAGAATTCTGCACCATGAATCTAAATACTAAAATCACTTAAGTTACACTCCTCCTGGGACATACAACAAAATGTAATAAGTTTCTCAAAAATGTGACCTAATTATAACTGTCCTTTTAAGTTTTATTTCCCACCAGGGCTAAATGTCTACAGTTAAAAATAATTCTTGAAACAGGTCCATGTTGCCACAAAACTTTTCAGAATCACTTACATGTTATCCATATTCTCGATTTATTTTTCTCTCCTGTTCCTGTTGATAAAAGCCAGACATACAGGAGAGACAGGCAGTCAGGCCTCACTTCAGAGGGGGCCAGAATTCCCACAGCCAGAGCCATCCTAGTTGAGTAGATGAGGGTTCAATTTACCCTGCATGAGTGACCCTAAACACCCCTGCTCTCGGCCCCCAGGGAAGCACTAGACTGCCTTACCCTGCTCTCCCATATTCCCATGGTTTGACCTTCATTCTGTGAAGGCATTCACGTTCCCTCATAGGGCCCTTGAGGTGCTCAGGCCATGTCCCCCTCCCTCCCCCATCTCCATGGTCCAACGTGGTCACTCTCCTTCTAATGTCCATTCCAGTAAATCACCTTTTAGATACAATACTGTCTTTCTGAAGATGAAAAGCCCACTCTGACTGGCCAACATCTCCTGGTTTATTTGTGCTGACAGACAGACCTGGCTTCCAACAGTGGGGTTTTCTGAGGACACTTTCAAAAGCAATTGTTTTTCCCACTTCTCTACTTAATTCTCTCTGAAAAGGAACAAAAAACAACAACCACCTCTGCTCCACCAAAACAGCCACCTTCTGATGTAAGGTCACATGCCCTGAAGGTTGATCAACATACAGGCTCTGTAGTGAGCCGACCTGGGAGTGGATCCTGGCTCCACCACCTGAGTCTCCAGACAAGGGTTTAAATGCCCCAAGACTCAGTTTCCTCATCTGTGGAATGGGAGATGATAAAAGGAACAACTTCCTTTTGAGGTTGCTGTGAGGATTAAAAGTGAGGTAGAGAGTGCCAAGTATTTCTCACAGAGCCTAATATGTGGTAAGCACTCGCTCAGTAGCTATTATTATTAGAGCACTTGAAAAAATCATTTCTTCCAGCTAAGGTAATGCCATTAGTGCAGACAGAGGATGCTATTTCTGCCCATCAGAAGAGCCAGCAGGCTTCAAGCCAGAGATGGCTAGAAACTAAATTACCTGAGTATGCTGAATAGTTCTTCCCTTCTGGTTCCAGTTCATAGGAAAAGGTAAGGAAAGGTGGAGGCCAGGAGACCCTGGTGGGAACCCATAATTAAAAACATGCCTTTTCTAGAACTTTCTTCTACCTGAAAAGGAGAAGCTGGATTTAAAAATGAGCAGATCAATTTTATTATTTAAATTCAGATATGCACATTTATTCTGTGCTAATTGGTACCCTTGAGCCCTCTTTAGGAATGGGGGTGACACGTTGACCTAAGTTCAAAGTTGGTTATAAAATGCCAGTTCTAGTGTTGGGAGCTTCATGAAATTAGTTACTGTTATCGCCCCACCCAGTCTTAGCAAAAAAAAAAAAAAAAGCACTGCAGCCTTCTACTAAGAGAGACCAGAAGAAAAAAGCATTGCTGGCTCAAAGAGACAAAGAACAGATAAAAAAAAAAAAAAACAACAACAAACAGCCTAGAGCTACAGGAAGCATTGCTGGGCGGTGACTGTGGTGGAGACCAGGGGCAGGGGGAGCAGTCAGGAAGGGGAGAAGCCCAGCCACATTCTTTACTGCTCCTCTATTTCCACACTGTGCAGGTTGCTGGGAGGTCCAGGGGCTACAGGAGAGACCCTCTCCATAAGAGCTCCTGGAAGCATTTTTAACACACGCTATAAGGAGATGCTTGAATGAACGCTCGTGCTCACCTGGGAGTGTCAATACTGTGACTCTGAGAGCCTTCCATTAAAGAGTAGTAAACAAGTATTGCCCTCAGCCAGCAAGGAGCGGGGTGGGGTGTACCCAAGTCTTCTCACCCCAAAGGTTCCCCACAGCAGAAATGCACTCCTTTGCATGGCCTCTGTTAGCTTGAAGCCCTTCTGTGTCTCTTTCCCCTATCCCTCACCTGGGATCTCTGCTGTCTTCATTTCCCAGGCTGCTATAACAAATAGCACCAAGTTGATAGTTTGAAAGGACAGAATTCATTTTCTCTGTGTTTTAGAGAGTCAAGTTGGTAGCAGGCCTGTACTTTTCTGAAGGCTTCAGGAGAGAAACCCCCTTGCCTCATCTCAGTTTCTGGGGGGCCCCAGAGTGGCTGCATCATTCTGCCCTCTGGCCCCCTCTCTCCACAGCCACCTTCTTTGTGTCCATATCTTCTTTTGTTCTAAGTACACTTGTCATTGGATGAAGGGCTCACCCAGGTAAGCTTACCTGGCTTGAGATCATTAATTTTATTATATCAAATAGACTCTTTCCAAATACAGTCATAGTCACAGGTTGTGAGAGTTAGGACAAGACTCTATCTTTTGAGGAGCCACTACACCTGCCAACTAATAGCTTACATTCAAATTCTAGACTTTGCGTTTAGTAGAACTCAAGCAAAACCAGCAGCAAAAGATTATCTAGTCTGGGAAGATCGCATTGAAAACACAACAAATATCTCTTAAGATTTAGGGACCCTCAATGCCTGCTTGATTCAGTACTGTTACCCAACATTAAGCATCCAGTGCCTGGCATATAGTAAGCACTTAGAAAAAAATATTTAGTGAGTCATTCCCAGGTACGAAAATTAACTTTGTGTTTTTTCTCAACATTTTGAACAACTTTGTTGAAGTATAATTTATATACCACCGATTCACCTACTGTAAGTATACAAACAATATATTTTTTAAGATTTATTTTTATGTATGCATACGAGAACTGGGGTATGGACCTGAGGTAGGGGGAGTGAGAGGATTTAACAGCAAGAGAGAGGAGAGCAGAGCAGGCAGATGTACTGAAATACACTGCTAAAGGCTACAGAGGGTGAGACAGGAGAGGTCTGCTGGGCCATGTGGGTCAGCTCCTTGGGTGGGGTTTGGGGGCAGGGCGGTACAGTAGCTTGCAGTACCTTGATAGCGCTGAGACTAACTCCTGTGCCACCAAGGAGGCTCTGCATACAATAATTTTCATAAATTTGGGCTTCCCTGATGGCCAAGCAGTTAAGTCTCAGCACCACGAATTTATCAGCAGTCACAGTAGCATGAATTCAGTCACCAAGTAGGGAGCTAACACGTATGGCATAGCAGACAGACCTCTCCTGTCTCGCCCGCTGCTCCCCTCAGCAGTGTATTTCAGTAGATCTGTCTGTTCTGCTCCCCACTCTCTCTCTCTGGTGAGTCCTCTCACCACCCCTGTACTAGCTCTCGTATGCATAAATAAATAATACATCTTTACAATAAATTTATGGTGTTATGATCATCACCACCAAAAAGTTCCCTCATAATGCATTTGCAGCCAATCCCTGCCTTCATCCCCAAACCTAGGTAACCACTGATCAGCTTTCTGTCTCTATAGATGGCCCCTCTCTGGACAGTTCATAAATGAAATAATTTAATATGTAGTCTTTTGCTTCTAATCTCTTGCACATATCATAATGTTTTTGACATTGACCCACACTGTGGCAGTTTTCAGCAGTTCATTCCTTACTCCTGAGTTGTATTCCACTGTATGGATTTGCCACATTTTGTTTATCCAGTAACCACTGATGGATATTTGGAGTAGTTCCAGTTTGCAGCTATTATGAAGAGTGTTGCTATAAACATTCATAAACAAGCCTATGTGCAGACATATATTTTCATTTCTCTTGAGTACATACCTGAGAGTGGAATTGAAGCTTTTATTTTAAACATCTTCAAATCTATAGAAAAGTTGAAAGTACATTACCCATCCTGCCCTTCAGCTCTCAGTGGGTAACCTCGGTGCATATTTGCTGTCTCTATAAAACACTTTTTGTGTGCCATTTGATAAAAAGTTGCAGAAATGCTCACCAGTGACCACTGAGGCCATTTTCCAGCATAGCCACAACACCTTGAACCTAACTAAGACTTTTTCCAACTTTCTTTTGAATGTTGCTAAGCTATAGAACATTGAAAGAATACACTGAAGTGACTCTTGACTTTGCTTCCCACATTACTGCTTTGTCCCCTTTCTCAAATCTTCCCCTGCCTCTGTTCCTCAAATATTTGTGTACTGGTGCACTATCCATGGAATATTGCTGACTCACCCTACCCCCATTCTCCTGTTGCTTATTCCCTGAGTGTCCACGCAGCTTTCCCAAGTTATCTTCAGTGTGTTTTCGTGAGGAATGTTGCAAAGGTCTCAGAATTTCCCTTCTTCTCCTTCAAGGCTTGACTCAAATGTCAACTTCTTAATGACACAGACCCTCCTCCACGGTGCTGCAAATTCAGCCCACCTCCCCAGAAGCCCCTTAGATCCTGTCTATTTTTTCCCTGAAGAACGTATCAATTTCTACTATATAATTCACATTACGTTTATCAATTTCCTCCCCACAAAGGAACATAAGCAAAACTAGAACCATGACAAAAATGCTTGTCCTTATGTTCCCTACTGTAGCCCCAGGTCTGATGTCAGCAGCTGGCACACGTAGTAAGTAGAAGGAATGAATGGAGAATGTGGTAGGGATATGAGTGGGCGTGCAGGCTGTACCCCATCAGGAAGAGGGGGGGACCAGCTGACCTGGGGCCAATCACACCCCCCTCATTAAGCCCCCTACCCATACAGTACAGCAAGTAGGAGAGAGGATTATGGGTTTAGCCTCAACGAATATTCTGAACCTTAGTAGAGGCTTCGGTAAAACCACCAACCCCTGAAAAATAGCAAAATGAACACCCCCTCCCCCACTTACAGTAGAACAGACCGGAACTTTCCAAATAGGAAGTCTCCCAACACTTTTCTGAAGAAAGATATTTTTTGCTTCAGAAAGTAACTCTCCAAGGACCACAAAAGCCTGGAACCCAGCCAGCCCTGGATTTCCTGGAGAAGGCAAACACCACGCCCCATCTGCCCTTAAAAGGCCCTTCCTGGAGATCCATGTAGCACCTGTCCTGAGCAGCACAGGTCCACAGTCCAGACCTCTCCACTCACCCCAACAGGAAAACAAAACTTAAACTAAGTGGCGGGTTCTTCTGCGGTAGGACATTTGCCAGAACCTCACTCCTGGGAACCTGAATCAGGAACCAGAGAGGGTCCTGCCAGCAGAGACAGAAAGGCTGAAAAGAAGCTGACTTGGAGGCTTTGAGTCAGAGGTGGTGCTGGAGAGGCAGTGAGCCAGGGGAGTTAGGAGGAAGTTAAAAGCTATGAGATAGAGGAAAGCCCTTCGAAGAATAGCAAGTGGGTGAAGAATTCCACAAATCCCTGTCCTTAATATTTCTTTGGCAGCCCTGGAAGGCTGTCTGTTCCAAGTCTCTGGGACAGCTGGCTAGTTCAAGAGTCCTGTTTCTAGAAGTTTCCGTCACTTTTATGATAACTTTATCATTTCTTCACCATAAACCTTTCGCCTGTACTGGGTTGAGACTGTATTCTTTGCAACCCAAAGAATCAAATAAAATAGAAAATTGTGGGTACTTATGGTGTCTATGAGACGATAGAGAAATATTAAATTCCTGTCCCTATCCTCCAGGGACTTACTGTCCTCTTCTCATGTTGCGGGCAGGGCTCCTCAGCCTTGCCATACAGCGTGTATTCCAACACCCACCTGTGTACTGGAGTGGACATTGCTTGGGACCTGTTTAAAAGCAGAAGACAGGGCCCCACTTCAGCCTACATTACTTGCAAGAACACTAAAGCTTGAGAAGTACTGTTTCCCCTCCAAACTCAACATCCCAGTCACCTCTACAGTCCCAGGGTCCCCCTCTGTCACTGACTGAATAGCCAGCATTACTCCTGGATACTTTTTGGGTAGCAAAGCCTGTGAAATGCAGGCTTCTAGAAGCTGTTCCTTGGCCTCTGTCCTTCAGATGTCTTTCATTAGATTTTGTTTGCAGTGGCATTGTAAATGCTTATCTTTTTTTTTCAGAGGTTCATCCTGTTTTGATAAAGTGCTCTTGAGCAAATCCTAGATTTGAGGGAATCTGTTCCTCTATGCTGATCTTTACAACTGTAGATGATCCCTAACGAGCATTTTAACTACATTCCTTCAACATTCCGTCATCCTTGAGAAGTATCTATAGTTTCAGGTTACAACTTGCTTTCATCTCAAAACAGGGAGAGAAAAAACATCAAGAGATCAAACACCGAGAAATAAAATCTCTCCCATTTGTCTGGGAGAGATTCATGTTTCAGGTCCCTCAACCTCATGCTTTCAAGTGTCCACAGAGAGAGGTCAGGATTAGCTACGCCCCTACACTTGCAAACCTGGGGGCGGGTCCTCAGAAAAGGGATCTGGAAAAGAGTGAAACTTTCTGTACCCCTCCCTGATTTTTCCTTCCTACCGTCCCTGCAGTCATCTTTTCTCCTAAGTCATCTTTTCTCCTTTTATGCATCCTTCCTTCTTCTCTGTATGTATACTGAAGGCCCACAAAGGGCCACACACTGTGCTGGGTCCTGGACATGCAGCCGTAAAGAAGATAGACGTGGCCACCCACCGCGTGGAGTCGTCTGGCAGGGAGCACTGGAGATCGGTCACTGTAAACTCACTTCAGTGAGAAGTCTCATGTAGGCAAATGGCAGGGTGACAGGAGACTATGTAAGAGGGACTTGACCCAGGCTCAGAGGCTGTGTGGAGGAAAGGGTGACTAAGCCAGAGTTGTGGGGGGCCAGCGGGACACAGGCCAAGGGTCGCCTTGCGCCCAGCCTAGCTTCTTAACTTTCCCTCCAGCTCGACCCAAGGGCATGCCCATGGAGTATCCCTGCTTGGCCTGGCATCTCTGGCTATTGACTCCTCGCTGATCTTGCCCAAGGCCCTATGGTGCTGACAGTTCAACTGCTCAGGCTTGGCAACTTGCCCTGTTCTTCCTGTCCACGCCTGAGCTTGGCCTGGGCCCTTTCCACTGCACCTCTCCCATCTTGACGCTGCCAGATCATAGGACCCCCACCCACAGGGGCAGCAGGGTCACTTTCCTCTCAGTTTACCAGAAAGCTCTTTTCAAAACAGAACAATTTTTTGCTCTCGAACAGTAACTCAGGCCCAGGGCTGTGTGTGTGTGTGTGTGTGGTCAGTGGTTGGGCAGGGAACCATTCTAATTCTTACTGCCAAGCACCCCACTGGGTCTTGGGGGCACGGGGAGCAGGAGAGCCTGCTTGCAGGGTCAGGTGGGCTGTATCTTGCTCAGGCCCTGGAGCAGACTGACGAGTCAGGTGTGAGTGATACTGCACACGCCTTTCTTGCAGCTGCTGAATCCCTCTCTCCTGCTGAAAAAATTTGGTGTTTTGCTAACTGGACGGTAACTTCTTTTTTCAGAAGTCATGGGCATATTGTGGGATTTCTGGGAACAGGTGCTGCAGGAAGCGCGATTCATTTGTTTATTAGGCTATTCCCCTGTGTTTTGAAAAACAATTTAAAAAGGAAAAATGGCCTATTTGATGCCTCTTGCTTTTCTCATCAGGCCCTAAGCTATGAACAACTGTTATTACCTTTAGTTTACAGAATCCCCATCTGGTTAGGTACTTTCATTTATGTTGGCTGAAAGCCAGAGTGGCTGATTTGGTTTATTTTAAGGACTTTTATTTTAAGAAACTTTTGACATTTAAGAATTTAATTGGAACAATCTGTACCCAGAAACTTTCTAATGTAGTCTAGGATTAAAAGATGTTCTTCAACATGTGGAGGGTTTTAGAAGAAAGCAGGACTCTCCAGACCTGGCTAGTCTTTTTTCTACAGGAGTTTTTTCAAGAGGTGGCCCGCAAATGCTCACATTGGAATTTCTGACAGTGATGAGAAAGGACAGAACAGTTGGTCTTTCTTAATTTTTTAAGAAATGATTTGTTTATGCATACAGAACTGGGGTATAGGTCAGAGGTGTGGGGAATGAGGGGATTCACCAGAGACAGAGTGGGGAGCAGAACAGGCAGATCTACTGAAACACACTGCTGAGGGGAGCAGCGGGCTAGTCAGGAAAGGTCTGCTGCACCACGTGGGTCACCCCCCTGGCCAGGGATTGAACTCATGCTACAGTGGCTGCAGTAGCTTCACAGTGTTGTGCTTTAATCCATTGTGCCACCAGGGAGGACGCTCTTAATTTTTTTTAACATACCAAAATACCCTCCAATTTTATTGAGGGATAATTGGCCTATGTCACATATACAGATGATTATTCCTAAAATGTATATTCTAAACTTCAAACCCATTCCTTACAGTTTGAGGGGGCTGGTGAAGCAGTGTAGCAGGAGGCAGTTCTGGAAATTTAGGTATCAATTCTCAGGAGATGAAGGGCATGGTCTTACTACTCAGCCCGCTCTCCTCCAGCATCATGCCTACACCATGGTGCCTTCAGAAAACCTGCCTTGTTCCCTTGACCAGAGGTCAGGTCTTCCTGCTTCCAAAAGAGAAAGAACCCAGGTTGATGAAAAATTCCTCCTTGCTGATACTGCTGAAATTCCCAGAGCTTGGGGAGATTTGAGACTCCCCAAAAACATCTCCGTGTCCATGAGTTGGCCTGAATCGCCAAAGATATTTGGCACAGTCCCCTAAATTTAGGGTAATTTTGAGCAGTAGCTGACCGATAACTCCTGAGATTGCTGCTTATTGAAGCAAAGAGCTCCCCGGCCTCCACAAGGAGAATGAGAGAGGAAGACCAAGCCCAAGCTCACAGTGGTGGAGAAGAGCTCGTGCGTGTCTCCAGGCTGGGGTGAACTGCAAACCCTACTTCTAGCCCCTGCTTCCACCTCGGCTGCCAGGTGGTGCTGCCTGTGCACACCCAGCACTCAGGCTCGGAGGACCCAGTGTTTCCCTGTTCTGCTTCCCTGTCTCTCCAGACGAGCTAACGCCTCCATTCCCACCATCCCTGCCACAGGTTTTGTCATCACTCACCTCACTTCACCACTGTCAGGCTCCATCATCGCTTGTATGTTCTTGGTCCAGTTTCTTAATCTCTCTGATCCTGTCTCATCAGCTATTCAAAGAAAACACTTCTCCATAGATTTTTGAATAGCGCGCATCCGATGTCAAGAGCTTGAACTTTATTTGGGACCTAAGGGGGAATAAAAGGTTTTGAACATCGATGTACCAGACTCCCATTTGGTATTTTACATTGACGCTTCAGACTTAAGGAACATGTCCCTCCCTCAGCTTCTCACTTGCAACTCCTATTATTCTCCTTCTTGGATCTTACTCCAGGCAAACTAGGGTATTTATTCTTTCTTACTTGAGCGAACATGAATTCTCCCTTAACTTGTTGTCTTCAATCTATCTCGTCTCTCTGCTGGAATTTTTGCACTCCCCCGGCGCCCAGGTGAAATCCTACAGCTTTTAAGATGTATCTGTGGCATGCTGGTAGATATTTAACAAAGGCTCTCTGGACGGAGAGAGCCCTAATTTATGGGGTTTACTAGTTTTTATCATGTAAATACTCCCACCATGGCCAATTTCAAGCTACCAACTTGACATCAAGTTGCTCACAAAATGTCTGGAAATTTAGATACCAATGCTCAGAGACCAGATTGAGCTGACTGCAGGTACCACCAAGCAGCCAGTGCCTCCTCCTCACTTTTCCTCTTTGCAATTTGTTAGTAATTTCTACTCTTTCATAAAAATGGAGTTATGATTATAATACATGCCTGTTATCATTAGCTTTTCAAGGGCATGAACTGTGTATTACTCTTCAATGTATTCATCACACTGTCTAGAACAATTTCGGTGTTCAGTAAATATTTGCTGCATTAGATTGATGATGAAGATTATCACTAGGGCCTGACACACAGTTGTGGGGTAGATACAATGACATCATGAATATAAAGCACTTACCAGAGCACTTGGCCTGGGGAGTGCTCAATTAGAGACAGCTAATTATACTATCAACTGTGGCTTCTGGAATGAAAGGAGCACAAAATTTAAGTTCTAGCAGTAGTTCTCAACAATTCCCCCCAGCCGCAAATATGCTTACATGATTACTACCCAGAGAACTTTTACAAATCCCAGTGCAGGGCCAGTTATTCAGACATCAGTATGTAAAAATCTCACCAAGTGATCCTGTTGTTTACCAAGTTTGAGAACTGCTATCCTAAATGCTTCTACTCTTCTCCG
Organism: Condylura cristata; assembly: GCF_000260355.1. NCBI lineage: Eukaryota > Metazoa > Chordata > Mammalia > Eulipotyphla > Talpidae > Condylura > Condylura cristata. The sequence continues at coordinate 26,075,977 of NW_004567110.1, forward strand.
TGAATGATGACTCAATAGGCCAAAAGGAAATAGAACCAGCTATTCCTTTAAAAATCCTCCTGTTCACCAAACAATTCCAGTAAATAGGAGGAAAAGGCACTCGCAGGGTTGCCTTATTTGGAGCTTGTGTGGGGTGGAGTCACCTGGGAGGGACTGGCTGAGCATGAGTAATGCAGCCTCTGCAGGGACTGAAGAGAAATACCTCTTTGTCAGCAAACTCCTGTAAGTGAAGTTTCTCAAGCGGGAGAATTTATATTTTTAAAATTTTTTTATACATATATTTTTAAAGATTTATTTATATTATGCATGCAGTACTGGAGTACAGGCCAGAGGTGCAGGGGCAATGAGAGGATTCACCAGAGACAAAGTGGGGAGCAGAACAGGCTGACTGACTAAGTACAGGGGAGCAGCGGGCGGGTCAGGAGAGGTCTGCAGCACCCTGAGAATCACCTTCAGGGCGGGGATCGAACTCATGCTCACCTTTGGAGGTCTCTGGAACCCTACAAGCCAAGCAGCAGGTTCTCTTCTTCTTGGTTCATCTCTATTTGAACTCCTGGAGAATTCAATCAAAGCCATGGAAAAATATTTTCAATTTCTTTATTTTAAGCAGACAAAATCCCTATTGAAGTTATGCAAAAACAGACTCATGAGTAGTAAAAATTACTACCACAATTTTTATACTGTGTTAGTATGGAAGGGAGAAAAAAAATGAAATACAAATTAACTCTGCTGGGAAAAAAAAATGCAACATTATTGTAGATCCTGGTCATTCAAAACAAGAAACCTTTCTTTGAATCAAACAAACAAAAATACCAGTATTATTTCAAACAAACTCAGTAAAAATCAGTCTGTTCAGTTCTTTGTAGAAAGTTTTTTCCATTGTCAAAAGTTCAATCAACTGGAATCAGTTGAGGTATTTTACTGGAAACAAATTTTTTTTCTTCTTTTTCTTCAGAAACAATTTCTACAAATACCCAACCATTGAATATAGTATGCAGTACAATGCTCAACATTCACAATTTACATACATATCAAATGTTGAAAGGTTTTTTAATGCATGTTTCAGAAAAACAGTGTTAACAGTTGTGTTCATGCCAAAGGTTTACCTTTTACCCAAGTGACAATGCTTCCTTCCCAGTTTTACCTTACTAGATAAAGCAAATCAGACAAATTGATATGAAAGCCTTTCCCAAGAAAAAAAGGAAAAATTTTGTGGGATGTCTCAGGAGCTCTACGGAGGTTCCACAAAATTTTCTTCGATGAAACAAATGACAAACTACCAAATTGTATTTCAATTTAGAATTCTGGGAAGCTTTGTTACAAATATGAAAAAAACAGCAGCAACAACCATCTCAACTTCTGTAAAAGCTCTGGCTCAGTTCAGTGCACGATATGACAGTCAAACCATAGCCTTTAGGTTTTTTTCTTCGTAACTAGGAATTCTTTTTTTTTTCTTTTTTTCCTCAAAACCTTAATTTTTTCCAACCTTTCATTTGCTTGACATTATCAACCCAAGCAAGAGAAAAAAATTATACCCAATACAACCTGTTTTAAAACAATACATTCAAGTATAAATAACATAAACCAAAAAAAAAACCAGACCAGATTCAAAACAAAACAACCAAACCAAATTACATTTCCATTTGTTGTTTGTTTACGATATCTATAGGCACCCTCTGAAACAATTTTATAACACCTTGAGGCCAAGAAAATTAAACACAAGGAAGAGACATACAGACATCAGATAGACACAGACAGTTTTTTTAGTTATGTCACGTGGACTCATATGTAACTTCAGTTTTACTAATATAAGCCAAAATGATTAAAAAAAAAAGCAAAAGAATAAAAGAAAATCCTCAAGGAAATATCAAGATCAAAACTGAAGGTCTCCTTGTGTAGTAAAATCAAATTATTAAAAACTACTACGAGCATAATTGTATGATGTCAATTTTATGTTCCTAAGTGTTTTCAAAGGAAAAAGACTGGTTAGAGCATGTTTGCCATCTCAGGGTTTCTTCAGAAAGGGTATTTTGAAGTATACTGCTGGATAGCTGGAAAAGAAGAAAAGTTACTACCATTTAAGTTTTTGTCTTTTTCTTAAATATCTCAGGTCTTCGGTGGATTCACAAGGGAATTATTTTAATGGACCTTTTTAGATCTGGTAGAGCCCCTGGACCCCAATTCTTCATCTGAATCTCTCCTGTGTACTCTCTCCTTTCCTCAGTAGTTGTCTCTTGAGTTCTTCTATCCTGTCCTTATTCCCCCCTGTCTTCATCTGAGCCTCTGCTCGAAGCCCTCATTTGCCTCAATTCCTCCCTCAGTTCTACATCCCTTGCATTCTGTCTATATCCCCATCCTTTTGCAGCCCTCAGGGAAAGACTTAGCCATTCTCTGTGCCAAAATTCAAGCTTGGGTCATACCTAATTTATAGAGGGCACCTTGTATCTGGGATTGCATAGTTTGATAAATAGTCAAAAGCAATACGATTCCCATTTTTCATACTGTTTATAGCTGGATTAACGGCCTGTAGTTGCTGTTGCATGTTCTCAGTAAGAGCCGGAATTTGTTGCATGTTCTCAGCAGGTAAAGTAGAGCATCCATCTCTCACAGAGCCAAAAATGTAACAAATGATACTTATACAAATTATCGAAAAGACACCCAGAAGCAAAGATTGTAAAATAGAAATGGCTTGTAAATCACCCATGGATGCGAACCAAAGCAAAATCATTTGCCATAAACCAAGTTTCACCAGATTACTGATGTTTATAAAACTGATGCTAATATTCATAGGAATAAGGGTACTTAAACTTAAGGCCAGGAGAAAACTGAAAGAACCCAAACTAGGAATAAAGCTGTGCAAGCTCATGTTTGAGGCCATCCACAAGCGAGAGCTGAACACAATGAAAAAAAAAAAGTTTTCAAGACCTGAAACAAAGATGCCACGTGTCCTACAGACCTAAGGTGCTTAGGGTGACCAAAAAAGGGAAGGTACTTGGGACCGGTCAGCCATGGGTACAACCTGGTCAACCATGTTGGGCTGCCTGTCTGTGGGTCCTCATCCGTGCACTTAAGATTCAACTGCAGACACACACAAAAGGTCAATAATGAGTTTACTTACAAGGAAAAAGGACAACTCGGGGAAAGAGAGAGATACAAGTGAACTAATGTGCCCTACCTGCAACGGGCATATAGCAGTTGTCTTTGGCAAGTTTCTCAGAACTGTCCCTTATTCCTATTATTTTGATGTAACTGATTCCAAGTGACCATCTTGATCAGCTCTAAAAGCTGATCAAGAGCCAAATGACCAGCCACCAGCCACAAGGTTGAGAGAGAGAGAGAGACCCTCAGCCCAGCATGTACGGTTTTATATCCAAAACCCCAAAATGGCTGCTTATTCCATCTTTGGGTCCTAGCTACCTTCCTTTGGTGTTGCTGGGATTCATAGTTTCTGTGTCTGGAGTGGGGGTGGAGTCCACAAAACCTGTATCTGTAGTTTGTTCAGGACATTCTTTCCCCCTAACAATTCTTCATTAATAGATTGCTCCTTTTATTTTTCTTATAAGCATAGCTCAACAGAAGATGACCCAACACTTTTGGGTATTCATCTGTTTTGAAATGTGTTGAGATACAGAAATTCTCACTTCAGAAGATCTGGCACCTATCAAATAAGGGTGGGATATCCAGTATCCATAAGTGGGAAAAGCAGCTGTTTATCAATTAAGATTGACTTCAACTCATATACCAAATAGCATTGACTTAAGTAAGACAGGAGTTCTATAACTGACCCTCGTGGTGATGGCATGGCTTTAGGGACCCAGCCCTGCCACCATGTTTTTTGTCTCACAGTTCAAGATGGCAGCTTCGAACCCACCCAACAGGAAGGAATAAGGGAGGAAGAAAGAGACAGGGAAGCTACGGGCATATAGCAGTTGTCTTTGGCAAGTTTCTCAGAACTGTCCTTTATTCCTATTATTTTGATGTAACTGATTCCAAGTGACCATCCATAATTGCAAGGAAATTGGGAAAATATGATACTTATTAATATAATAATAGTCACAGACCTGGGCAAAAATTGGCAGTTCTATCGTGAGCAAGAAGAGAACAGAAATTGAGGTAGGAACCCAGCAAATTCTGCCACACCCAACTAGTGAAATTGTAGGTGACCAGGGTTGAAAGCTGCCATAGTTAAGGGAGAAGCCTAGAATTCAGGAGGCCTGGCTCATCTTCTCAATTCTAGCCGAGTGTCCAAGTAATCTCATCTGTAAAACAGATAAATCATGGCTATAAATTGTGTGGTATATGTTAAAAATATATAAAATAACCACTTGTTTAAAGGGTCTGCCAAGTCAGTCACTGGATCTAGAGCCTATAACTTACAAAATTCAAGCACACCTGTAGAGAAAAGAATGGACAAAACTTTGAGTCCAAAGTGACATTCAAGGATGTCTAATTAAACTTCTCTCTCAATACAGGAATTTCTGCCACACTGACCATGGCAGATGGCCCTTGTCTTGTGCTCAAGCACTCCTAGCTGTGTTACTTTGCAGTTGCATTGATGGACAGTTCCAATTGTCTGAGTTTATCTGGTGGCAATCTAAAAACTCCCTCCCTTGAGCCCCCTGTCTTCTGAAACAACAAAGAACAAAGCCATTCTCTTCTCTTGGTGACAGTTGTTCAGCTACTGATAGGTAGCTCTAACATCATCTCTTAGTCTCCTCTCCTTCACGCTAAACATTCCTGACTGTTGCAATTGTTTAAGTAACCAGGTGTGTATCTACTCACCATCTGCCTATCTTTCTCTCAAGGGTTTCTTGAATTCTGTTGACTATGAGCCACAGAAAGAAATCCACTTTGGATAGCATCAGTTCACAAATACAAACATATAACTGACAGAAGTTTCATAAAAGACATGGTCAAATATCAGCCACCAACTCACATGTCTTCCATTCAGTACTATTCTGTTCTATTCTAGAATTTAGATGAGTTGGGAGAGGGCTTGTTTGTTTGCTGGTGTTTGTGTTAAGGTGGCTCCCTAAATGGATTTCATACTCACAAGTGGCAACCCAGAGTTTGAAAATCACTACTCCAGTGCACTTTGTTCTGTAAATATTCTTAGAAGGTGGTTCCTTGATACTGTAGGCTGATCTGTGAAAGTCAAAAGGCCTGTACTTCCTGAGTCCAGTGTGGTGCCTTTATTTGAAGGTAATCTGCATGCTTTTAATTTCAAAATAACACCATTGCATTGTCTGAACATTTGAGACAGTTGTAACTACAATACTTTCTACTTATGAAGTTTCCAATCCTACTTCCTTTACCCTCTGTTTATACAATTGATTTTCTTAACCCAAATGGGAAGCTTTAATTTTAGTTTCAACCAATCTTTTCAACTTTATAACATGTACATGTTTTCTAAGTATGCTCCCTATAGAATTAAAAGATTTTTAATGATTTAGTTCTCCAAAGATGACAGTTTACCTAAAGGCTTACCTCTATTCAAGCCATTTATAGAAAAACTGTTGAAAAAGAAGAGCCAAAGTAACAGCCCGATGGAATGGGACTGGAAAATAAAAGTCTGGGGGGCTGAATGTGAACTTAGGATTTGTATGATGGTCTTCTACTTAAAGTCAATCTACATCATGTTTACACATCATGTAGCAAGAGAACATTAGCATCTTTCAATATCATGGACAATCAAGTGACGAAGGTCAGATATCTATGAACTGTACTCCTAGGGTCATGAAAATGTCCCCCAGAAACCCTGGACAAATCCTCTGATGTGGTACCTTTTCTTCTGGCTGAAAAGTAAAGTTGAAGAAGTATAGAGATTTTCTTTCCTTCCCTCCCTCCCGCTTTCCCTCTTCCTGCCTCTATTTATTCTATAGACATTTGTTGTCTCAGACAATAAAAAGCAAAAGAGGGAGCCCCAAATTATTTTGGGGGGTGTGGAGAACAGAGGAAATGCAAAGTAGGGAGGTCAAAGGCATCACCCTTCTACATAGGGAGGGAGGCAGCAGCCTTACAGACCAGCCACTAAGCTTCATTGAGTTATTGGTAAGAGTTAACTAGAGAAAGAGAACCACAGGCTAGAAGGCCCAGAGCTATGGGGGAAAGAAAACAAAACAAGTCCTTAATGACTAGCAAAGGACAAGAGCATTCCCAAGCACTTGAAGAACATGTTTTTGAACATGTTGATCTCTGGCCACGTGTCCAGGCTAAGGCTGTGATAAGGAAACCAGGGAAAGAGCCGCCATCTGTGAAGAACACCAGCTATCATGGCTGATCTGGCAGAGCTTGGGGGCAGTTCCAGGACATCTAATGCATTAGCTACCTGTGAGTTCTAAGTTAGTATCAGATCAATAAGAACTCAACGCTTGTTGATCAGAGTGAAAGAAGCAGTGGAGCTAAGACAGCAAGAAAGGGAATGGTTTTCTTTCAGTCTTCACTCCCAATTCCAGCCAGAACAATGAAAAGTATTTTTCCTTGATTTTCTTAAACTGGCAAGTTTTGTTTTTAAATTAGTAATTTTATTCTATGTGGTCAACATTCAACTTATTCAAGAAAGATAGATGGCCAAGTTTTCTTCCTGACTCAGCCCTGCCATCAAATTTCTCTTCCCAAAGATAACCGGTGTTACCAGGTCTTCTTTATATTTCCAGAAATAGTTCCTGCACACACAAGTAATATGTACCCCGCATACCTTCCCCCTCCCCCACCAATAAATGACAGCAGAATCTGCACAGAGACAACAGATAGTATTTTGTTTTTTCTTTCACAGAATTGACCAAGCCAAAAGGGAGTTATTGGTAAGAGTTTTCAAATAAAACTGCAGAGCCTTGTTTGAAGGTATAAGAAAACTTGTGACCACCAAGAAAACTGCTAACACATGTTCAAGCACACATATCTCAGGGAGAAACAGGAGATTGTAATGGGAGAAATAAAAAGGGAAATACTGTTGGCTATTCCAATGTTTACTAAAATCCTTGAAGTACAAAAAAAAATTTGATTTCTTTTGCTATCAAGTTTAAGAAGCATGATAAAAGAACAATGAGGAGAGTTATACTTTATAGTTAAAATATTACGCAAGCTTGAAAATTCAGAAAGCTATACAAGGTTCTGTGTGCAACCTTCAGAAATATTAACAATCTGTACTGACAAACAGAGCCTTCTAATTGTCTCTATTATGCTCTCAGATTGATGTGAAAACTAGAGAAAGAATGTTCAGGCTGAAAAGAATAGAAAGAACATGAGAAATGAGTAACAGGCTAATTAAAGCATGAAGCCGGCTCCATCTCCAAATAATGATAATGGTAAGTGTAGTTTTAGCTAATTAATTGGTTAAGAACAATTTGCCTTAGTGATTCGAACACATTTGAATATGGAATACTTTTTGCTGTGCTAGAAACTGAGGCTGGAATTATCATGGAGCATGTAAAACAAATAGCTTTAGGCACCAAAACTGTAATGACAAGTCAGAAAGCCCTAGACAGACAATTTCCCCTCCACACTATAGAATTCATCTAGATTCGTTGACAGAAGGTAAATCTCCCTTCCACTAAGACATTTCCTCTTCAAACCACTTCCTCCTCAACCCTTTTACTGCCAGAGAAAACAAGTTTCATTCCATTTCGGACCCAACATGTTCTTAGCTAAAAAAAAATCACCCAGCTTAAGGGGTCACACACCTCATGTGTTAGATCTGACCCTCAATAATATTCAGAGTTTCTAATTATCAAAGCTACTCTTAGATAGGGAGAACTTGTCAGACTAATGTCTACAAGCAGATACCAGGGATCCAGAAAGTAATTTCACAGCAGAAATTCCAGAGCATTGTGAGCTAGTTAGCAGCATCATGATAACCATGTGAGGCCCTCCCTGCTGGTACAATGTTGGTTAAAGCACAGCACTGCAAAGCTGCTTCAGCACGAGTTCCATTCCCAGCATGGGAGGTGACCCACATGGTTCAGTAGACCTCTCCTGTCTCACTCTCTGTTCTCAGCAGTATAGTTTGTCAATCTGCCTGTTCTGCTCCCTACTCTGTGGTAATCCTCTCATCCCCCCCCTCCCCCCCGCCACACACACACACACACACACACACACACACATACATACCTTTGTCCTGTATACCAGTTCTATATGCATACATAAATAAATCTTTAAATATATATATAAATGTGTAGTGGTGTTATGTCACTGTCTTCCAAGTTACCTTCATAGAGATGTGCTCGTGGGAGGTAAGTTCTGGGAGACTTGCTGGAAAACAGCATAGTCACCTTAAGCAAGCCCTGCAGACTTAGTGCAGGAAATCCCATCTTCCTGGCCTAGACAGTGATGACAAGAAGCAAATCTAAGAGCTGTCTTGCAAATTGAATTGATTTTCAAATTAGGTAATTTTCTTTAAAAAAAAAAAAAAAAAAAATATATATATATATGCAAGATCTGGGATATAGGCCAGAGGTGTGGGAATTCACCAGAGACAGAAACAGAACAATTGGATTGACTGAAATATACTGCTGAGGGGAGCAACGGGTAGTACAGGAGAGGTCTGCTGTGCCATGTGGGTCACCTCCCTGGCCAGGAATCGAACTCTGCTGTAGTGGCTATGGACAGCTTCTAATGCTGTGGCTTTAACCAGTTGGGCCATCAGGGAGGGTCCCAAATTAGTCAATTTTCTAATTGAGCCATAATTGTGTATAAAAACACTCCACCCCTCCCCCCAAGCTCCCATCCCTGGTGGCACAGCGGGTTAAAGCACAGCACTAAGAAGCTAAAGCCACTCCAGCATGAGTTCAATCCCCGCCTGCCCTGGAGCTGACCACATGGCGCGGCAGACCTCTCCTGACCCTCCCGCTGCTCCCCTTAGCAGTGTACTTCATCAGCCTGTTCTGCTCCCCACTCTGTCTCTGGTGAATCCTCTCACCATCCCTGCACCTCTGGCCTGTACCCCAGTTCTGTATGCATAAAAGGAGAATGAAAGGGCATTTTTGAGAATCTTGAAATGGGTCAGACTATACGGGACTTTATCCTCTGTTCCTTTAATGTTTACTTCTTGCATTTTCCACAATGATTATGTAATACCTGGGGAGGCAAGAGCCAAAAAGAAGAGTAGGAAGCTGGAAAGAAAATTCTTTTTCTCCCTGCTTAAGTACCCTTCCCCTATGTGGTCTAATATCAGCCTCGACATTCTTCACTTGTCCAAGTTCCACTTCATTGTTCTCTGCTGCAGTTTCCTGGGTAGACTCAGAAACCAAACGAGAAATAAAACCTAAAACACAAGTCACCTTTTTTGTCACATAGATTTTTCTCCACCTCTGCTGCAAAGCTTTTTAGATTCACTTTATGCTCACTCTTCTTAAGGGCAAAGGTTCTCTTCGGGGTTTCCCTTAAAGGGGAAATAGTAGACTGCTCCCTGGCCCTTCAATATCCCTTTGTCTCTCCCCTGCCCTCCTAGTAATCCTGCCTCCTGTCACAAACGGGGTATTTAGATCTCTAAATGGCCCCCTGCCTTTTACCCAAGGAAATGATTTGTGTACTTTCTAACTGATGCTGCAAATCAGTGTGGCTAAGCAACCTTTTTAGAAACTGGCTCCTGGGTCTCCCTGGTGGAGATGCAGGGGGCAGGGAGTTACAGGGAGTTACAGGGAGTTTTACAGCTCCAGCACCGCTGCCATGTCGTGTCCCGATACCTGGAAGAAGGGCAAGATGCTCCCCCACCTCCCCAGGTCTGCTGTGAAAAAGAAGAGTCTCCCTAGATTCTTCCTTTTGCTGCATGCAGACCCGGTAGACTCAGCAGGGGGCTATGACCTTGAGATGTCTGGGTTCCAGTTCTTGGGGAAGAGTGAACTGGCTGATCTTCAAAGCCTGAAGAAGGCTGTGATTCCAATTCCACTGGATCCTAGTATACTTCAGGGTATGTGAGGACACAGGGGAGAACCTTCTCTCTGGCCTCATTAATAAAGGGTTGTGCTTTTCCAGAGCTGGTTTGTTGTTTTTAATCTGGAAATTGTGAATTGTGTAACAGTCCTGACGTCTTACTAGGAGGCTTGATAGCAAATGTGTAGCCTCCCTGGAGCAAATGTCTAGAGCTTTCAGGCAGGTATGGTACACTCTTCGCACCCTGGTCCCTAACTTAATTTACAGCCTTTATATTCCTCATTCTTACTTGTGTTTATAGTATGGCTCTGACCTGTTTTACAGTGTTATATAGGATGTCCATTTTAAAGCTTCTTAACATCTTTCTTGGAATAAAGTAGAATACAAAGCCAAGTACACATGTGTGTGTGTTTGTATATGTATATATGTTGACAAATGTATCGCTATAGAACACCTATCTTATAAACAGGTTGAACTATATTAATCTAAAATATAAATTAGGAGTTCATTTTTCTATTTATTTCTTTCTCCTTACCACAGTGTTTCCCTAAACCCAAAAATAGATTCCCAACTCCATCATTCTAATTAGGGAAATATCTTCAATGACAAATATCTGGTCTAACTAAGTTGTGCATTTCTGAGCACAGGGGTGGGGTCTGAAGTAGGAGAGCCTAGGGGCTGGGGGCTTCATTTCCTGTGCTCTGTTTGACCTTGGGCAGGCCTGTTCTCTCTGGATCTCAATTTCCTTGTTTATAAAGTGAAGAAGTTGTCCAAGTCACCTTTAAAATGCTCTGCAGCTCTGAAATTCATTGACTTTCTGACCCATTGTGGGTGCTTAATAAATAACGAGCACACTTCCACGAACCTCAAGAGTGACTTGCTTTAGGACACTTCCGTGGACAAATATTTACTTGGCATTTACTCGGAATGCTGCTCCAGTGAGGGAGAGAGACAAATCAGAGGCGGCCCCTTAGGTCCATGGAGGCTGCAAATCTATGAGGAATTCCTGATGTGTTTGTCCCCACTGCCTGCAGGATTCTGGTTTTCACAAGCTCATTGGCAACTGGGACTCTGGATCGGCACAAAGACCCAAAGGCAGAAGGGTAAAAGTACATTCCTGAGAAAGGGAGTTCCTCTACTTTCAGAAATAAAACCGTGGTCCTTTAGAACAGAAGGGGTAGAGATTTTTCTTCATTCAGTAAGATCAATATTAATTTTTTAAACTCCACATGTCAAAAGTAACCTGCTTAAGAATATGAGGCAGGCCCTCCCTGGTGGCGCAGCGGGTTAAAGCACTGCACTGAGAAGCTAAAGCCACTTCTGCATGAGTTCGATTCCCGCCTGCCCAGGAGGTGACCACATGACTCGGCAGACCTCTCCTGACCCGCCCGCTGCTCCCCTCTGCAGTGTACTTCATCGGTGGGCCTGTTCTGCTCCCCACTCTGTCTCTGGTGAATCTTTCACCACCCCTGCACCACTGGCCCCATTTCTGATGCTAAATAATAAAATCTTTAAAAAAAAAAAAAAAGAATATGAACTTTTATATTCTTTTTCTATAAAAAGTTGAACTTCACCACAAAATTATTGTGCTTGGTGTAGTTTACCTTTAAAATTAATCATTGCTAATTCTAAATATTATAATTTAATTACTAATTATAAATAATATAACTATTAAAAATAATTAAGTTTTAATTGTTTGCACTTTCTAACACACACACAGAGTTCTAAGCTGCTGATAGTGTCAGCAGGCACACTGAGAGGCATCTTGGGACCCCCAAACCTATGTGCTTTAAATGGGTTCTGCCATAGGCTACATAAAGAACACAATAGAATAGTGTGCACAGAAGGAAGAGAAGAGAGGGCTATAGGTCCCCAGAGAAACACCCAAAGTCACACACCCCCTCATGGGTAAATGCCCAGGCACGCAGGGTTGCTTCAGCATGAAAACTTGCCACAAATCGAAGGTGACTTCTGGTAGGGAGCCATTGGAAAAGGCAGGAGGGGCCAGGCCAGGGTAGGATCAGAGCAAAATCAGAAGGATAGGAACAAACTCAAAGTACAAGTCAAGATAAAGGCTGCCATTGTCAGCCTCCCCACAGGCTCTCATCCCAGTCATTGCTCTTGCAAGTGTTTCTGCCCATGTCCCCAAGCCCTTGGTACCAGCTCAAGGCTGAGACAAGCAGGCTCTTCACATGTCTCTGTGGCCCAGCTGCTTCCTCCAGGTTCTCTTTCCGAACCTCTTCTCTAGCCCGCCCCCCCCTCATCACTTAGCTCATCCTTCTTTAGGTAGGGCAGGGACTTGGCACCTCCCTTTTTTATGCAGATTACACTGTTACAAAAGCATCTGTTCAGGTTTGCCAGTTTATAAGGGATGAAACCAAGTTAAGAATAAACGGGCACTATTATTTAAAAACTGTGTGTCCATACAGTGTCCTGCCATTAAGAAGTACCCACACATTGTCAGAAAAAAAGCTAAGAAAGAAAGGAGAAAGAAGAAACCTTTCCAAATAGAATTATTATATGCAAGTAACTTTCTCATATCCCTCACTTTTCTAAACTGGTCCAGGAAGAGTCCTTCCACCTATAGCTTCTTTTAATCATCTCAGAAAAATCTCGCAATACTGAGTTTCCTTTGGAATATTTCTGTTTACCTTTCTGAAGGCCAAACTGATGCCTCTTAAGCAGGACAGAGGTGGATTCCTGCTCATGTTTTGAAGGGTGAAAAGCCTCAATAGGGAGCTGGGCAAAGGACCTGACCCATTGGAGGGAATCCCACTCCAAGCATCTGGACAAAACCACTCAACATTTTTTCACATTCCTGCAAAAACTGAATCGATATCCCCAACATCAGTGCTGTATATACTTTGTAATTCCAACAATTCAGGAATGTCATAATTTATTGTTATGCCTTCTAACCCATGGGCTTTGCGGAAGGCTGACTACTTCCTGCTTCTTCATAAGCCTTTCGATTTGCTTCCTTCCACCCTTCCAAATGTGAATGAACCTGAAGTCTTTTTAAAAGTTATATTTATCGAGGTCGTTGTGGTGGCATGGCTGGCAAAGGGGCACTTGGTTTTAGACAAGGGCAAAAACAAACTGAAATCACTCTATTCTTTGAAACTCTAAGTCAAATTTTCTTTTAGACATTCAAAATAGGGTAAAATAACTGGCCTTTTTTAAATGTTTACTTTGAAAGAACCTACGCTCCTAAGGTTTACACACACACACATACACATGAATAGATAGATGCAGAATGTATTATACTATTGATTCATAATACACAACTATTAGTGTAACTTGTTATGGTACTCAATCTCAAAGGCTGATGAGAACATCTTTTTAACCCACCAGGCAGTTCTGTGACTGTGTGTTTAACTTCATCTCAATACAAAGCAAAGCTCTGACCCTTGAGGCTCCACCCAGCCCTGCTCCCAGCCTTACTTTCGGCTTGTGGTGTGAAACTAGTGGAAAAGTCTTCAGGGCCATCTCTAGGCATAAGCCTCGTCGTCTAAGTGATCCTTAAAATGTAGGAATTAGAAGCTGGACCGTGGCTCATGTTTTCTTTTAAATAGCCTCTTTATTTATTTACCTTCTTTTTGTTTTTTTAAGAAAACCCTAAAGAAAGAACATAACCTTTTCTATCAGTTTTCTAGGCTTAAATGACATTGTTATATCCTGTGCATTCTTTTCCTTTGAAGACAGCAGCTCTCCTATGAATAGCTTTTTATATTCCTTATCCCTTTCTTGGATCTCCTGTAGCTCTGGAGAGCACCCAACTTCATGAAGTCACAATGAAGCAAGTTTGGGCCACAAGAGAAAGAGCATCCCATTGTAACCTGCAACTCCTTCTTTGTGCTCTGCCTATTTCCTGCAGAGTCAGCAAACTCCAGTCACCCCATCTTGTCTTGTGGGGACTCCCACATTGATAACTGGTATCTGTACTTTCCTTTGTCTTCTAGAGCTGTGAAACAAGCTAACCCAAAACTCTTTGGGGTGTTAGTAGCATATAAGACATGAACCCCTGATCCACTAATCTATAAGTATTTTAAAAGATAACATCTGATTTTGCTAGTTAAGCAGATTCCCTTCCCTGATCATACTCTGACTCAAAGAGAGACTTTTCTCAGAACCTGTCTGCAGGGCAAACACTATGCTGATCTTAATAATTAAAGCACTTCCTGCCAGGATGTATTTTTGCCTAGAGATGTAAGTGTTCCAGAAAATATAGATTGGTCTAATCAATCATTCCCCTTCCTCAACCCCTGGTCCAGCAATGGAGTGGAGGGTTGTGTTTGTTTGATAACTTCAAATATTCTCTTTTCTGGGGACTAATGATTAGATCCTCCTTGTTATAATGTTACAAAGAAGGCAGGAGGAAAGGAAGAGAGAAAAACTGCAGTGGGCTTGCTGGATCAAGGACACAAGGAACAGATAAACAGATAAACGTTGGACATTGTTCACTGTGTAGATTTTACAATAATCTTTAAATATTTTTTCCTGTTGAAGATTAGGCTGAAAAGCCTTGTGAATGTCTTAAATTGTATTAATTATTTTTAAACCTGCCAACACATTTTCTTTTCTTTTTAATTTGGGGAGGAAATCTTCAGGAAATAAATGTGACCAACAGGCATAGCTGCCTCCCTGTCTAGCCTTCACCTCTGCCATGCTCTGTGGTTGCCCTCAGGTGAACGTCACAGATTGGCCAGGTGTAGTGAGAAGGGCACAAACAAAATATTCCAGATCGGTTCAAATTCTGACTAGAGCAATAATTAGCAGTGAGACCCAGTGTTATACTTGGTTGCTTTTTTCCTCCACTTACTTCTGGAGCTTTTGTGAGAAGGGAGGGAGAATACTGGAATAAATTCACAATAAATAGTGTCAATCCCCACACCTCTTAGATGCTGAAGGTTCTAGAATATCTGAGGAGTTTCTTTAAGGCTCTCATGCTGGAGGTCATATATTTTTTAAAGATTTATTTATTCATACAAAACTGGGGAACAAGCCAGAGGTGCAGGGGCAGTGAGAGGCTTCACCAGAGACAGAGCGGGGAGCAGAACAGGCTGACTCATGAAATACACTGCTGAGGGGAGCAATGGGTGGATCAGGCAAGGTCTGCCGGCCATGTGGATCACCTCCGGGACTGGGGATGGAACTCGTACTGAAGCGGCTGCAGATAGCTTGCAGTGCTGTGTCCTAACCCACTGCGCCATCAGGGAGGGCCTGGAAATCATATTTTAAGGAGAGAACAAAAGTCCTACTGTGAGGAGGAGCCCCTGGCACGTGAAGCTCAGTGAGGAGCACTTAGCTGTATCCACCTGCTCAGCTTCAGGTACCCTAATGTGGCTGTCAAGGACCTCTTCCTGCAGCCACCTGCAGTGTGCACAGATGTCACTGGACATGTCTTCATTGCCCCCTTTCCTCAGGATAACGAGGGGTCAGGGACCAGGAATGGTGACTGCCGCCCATCAGAGATGACAGAACCCTCCACCAGGTAAGAAAAACACTACAGACATTCCAGCTGTGAGGAAGGGGTCTTCAAAAAGAGATCTCATTCTGCTTTTGACTACTTCTGAGGAGCATTTTATATGCAACAAGCAAAGCTTTCCTTCTACACCTGGCAAAATCATGCATTTACACTATTAGTGTTTCCACCGATAACTTTCACGAGGACCACTTTGGACCCTATTCAGAACCCATTGTCCCAAGTCGATGTTCACTGTGCTGCTTGTCCCACCTGTCATGCTTCAGGTTTGTCTGCAAGGTGCTTCTTTCCAAACCCTTCGGTTCAAATTCTGACTAGAGCAATAATTAGCAGTGAGACCCAGTGTTATACTTGGTTGCTTTTTTCCTCCAGAGGTCAGTGACAATTCATCAGTGTCCTTGTACCTGTGGGAAGAGATGTAAGTTCTTACCAGACTTTCAGGTTGTGTCCAGTCAAAAATAGAGAGAAATTGGGATTTCCTGCCCGGAGTGCCTCCTTCTCCCACTCCACATCCTCCTTCCAGTTCTCTGGGCCTCATCAACATTCAGAGTCTGCCTTTTTTTATATGGCTTTGATGTTTCCTCTCAATTCATTTCCTTTTCCATTTTTCTTTTGCTGTTCCCTCTTTATTTCCTTCCATTTCTTTGTCTTGTCTCCTTCAGACACTGGCATTATTTCTTGACTTCTAATTTCTCATCTATTCCATAAAAGGAATATGTTTCATCATGCTGACCAAGTCTGTCTATTTTTTGTTCACTGGAGCTTATGCTGAAACTCTGCTCCAAGCTGCCAGGGTACACTGGGCCTTGATAAAAACAATAGAAAGAGGAGAACCTGCCCCCAAAATAAACACTCACTGCCTTCTTGGAAGGCCCACTAGTGGTCCAGCTAACATGTCTTCAAAAGCTGTGAAAGACAAATGATTTCCAAACCAAATGGGCTTCATGAAATTGGCCTCCTGTGTTCAATCAAAAAATATTTCTCAAGGGCCTCCCAGGTGGCACAAGGGGTTAAACCACAGCACGATGAAGCCACTGCAGCAAGTTTGAACCCCAGCCAGCGAGGTGACCCATATGGCACAGCAGACCTCTTCTGTCTTGCCTGCTGCTCCCATCAGCAGTATATTGCAGACAATCTGCCTGTTCTATTCCCCACACTTTCTCTGGTGAATTCTTTTACCACTCCCCCCCCACCACCACCACCCAACCATACACACACACCTGTCCTGTACCCCTATTCTTGTGTGCATAAATAAATCTAAAAAAAAAAATTTTTTTCTCTTGCCTCAGAGGGCCACACAATGTGAAGACCAATGAGTTTATACCAACAAAACAACATGATGAGTGTAGTGTCAACAGTGTGGTAGCAAGGAAGGGCTATGAAATTGCAGGAACCCATGAGAAATTAAGGATAGTATGTGTGCCTGTGAAATTCAGACTCAAACAGTAATTTGATGTTTTGGGAACAGGTAAAATAATGAAGCAAGTAAAATATCACAGTTCAGAAGCAGTTTGGTCATCTGGTGCTATGATTTGCAAAGAAGGGAAAATAGGACATTTCTAAAATTTACTAAAATGCTGTTCCTTCATTTATTTATGTTAGAAATGCTTACATTTCCTCTGGAAGGAGAGGAAATTGGGAGCTGTCTCTGTACTTCCTTACAACACAAAAGGAATCTTAGGTTGCAGGGGTCAAAGATAGACAGGAGATGCTTAAAAATTCAGGTGTGGGGAATCTGGGTTTCTTTCCTGTCTACTGTGTGACCTTGAGCAAGTTTCCTTACCTCTCTGAGCCCCACTTCCTCTGAAGATAATAGATCAAACGTGGTAGAGATGTCCTAAGGATTAAACAAGAAAATAAATGTAGAGTATTTAACATAGCCTATGTCTGTTAAGTCACAAAACAAAAAAAAATTCACAGCAGCCAAAACAAGAACACATTCCCTCGTGTATCCACATCACTGATGGGTGAGGATACCAGATTGCTAAGGGTCTGCATGTAGTTCCAGGTAAAGTCAAAACCTGTCCCCCCCCCCCCCAGTTCTTTATTCCTATGCAAAGTGGCACTGAACACAACATAAAAGATATCAGTAAATACTAACGCCCCACTCATTCCAATCACCCCACACCTAGCAGAAAACTAAGAGAAAGAGAAAATGCGCTTCTCCTTTTTCTCCTGCTACTAAGGAGCTGTGATGAGTTCCTTCTACTCAGAATATGGTTACCTGGGTGACTAAGTCATTATCCTGTCCTCCCTCCTCTCACACTCTCCTTTCTCACAACCCCACCCCCACCCCCCATTACTTCTGGTTGAAAAGCTTTTACCAGAAAACCTTAATCCACAATTTTATAAGATGCTATCTATTTAAAATGACTTTTTATTCCCTGAGTGCATGGAAACATATTTTTTTAATGGATTGAAGAAAACAGCTTTTCTCTAGGACAGAGGCAGTGAAAGAAAAAGAAAGACAGCACCAGAAAACAGGAAGCTTAACAGGAGTGCTGGGCCTGGCTATGCTTCCTGGAAGTTGAGTTTTTAAGTTTAGGGAGCAGCCTTTGAAAGAAATGAGTCCCAAGCCAGACTTGGCCTCTGTGCCTGGTCTACTCCACTTGAGCACCAGGAGAAATTTTAGACCATAAGTAACCCTGAGGACTCCAACTGGGTTCTTTGTGCCCTCTTCATTGAGTCCTTGATGTCATCATGCTGTTATGATGACAGAACAAGAATTATGTATGTGTCTGTCTACCTGGGTTAGAGTATCTTTACATATGGTCACACCAAATCAAGATAGAGGACATTTTCAGTTCCCCAAGGATAAAAATCTCCTTGTGCCTCTTCCACATCAAAATATCCCACTTCATGCTGGGAAACCATTCTTCTGACTTTTATATCCATCAACTAGTCTTACCTATCCATGAATTCATATAAATGAAATCACAATCTGTGTCTGGCTTCTTTCATTCAACATTATCTGTGAGAATGAAGCAAGTCATTGACTATAGCAGTAGTTTGTTCTTTTTTATTACTTTGTAATATTCCACTGTGTGATGCTATCACAATCGGTCTATTCTTCAGTGTGGAGACTTGGGTTCCTCAGTTGGGAATGATTATAAATGAACTGCTTTGGCCATTTATCTACATATATTTGTGTGAACCTATGCACTCATTTCTTTTGGGCATTAGAGTGGAATTCCTGGGTCACAGAGGACACATATATCCCATTTTTAGTAAATACGGCTGAACAAGTTTTCAATGTGTTTGTCATGAGAGTAAAGGTGGGAAGGAGAAATAATGGACTTGGTGAAGAATTATGAGAGCTTCGGTGATGGGTGTAGCACATCTGCAAAGATGTGAACCTGTATCCCTAAATCATATAGTGTTGCAAACCAACATTACCACATTAAATATAATACAACAAAAATACTGAAATGTTTGTTACACAGGTTAACAAGTTTAACCTCTGGATCACTACTCTGAACTACTTCCTACTTTATATGAAGCAAAACATTCTTTTGGTTCTCCATTGGGAAGGGTTACAGAAGTTATTCTTCCAGTAGAGTCATCTAAGAGACAAAACTTCCTAGGATACACTCTTGTATTCCTGTTCACTCCAGCCCATAAACTTTCTCAAAAGAGCCAGATGGCTTTCTTGCTTACTTCTACTGACTTCAGGATCTGCCTAAATATTATGAGGAAGGACTCCCCAAACCCAACTTCAAAATAGCACCCTCCCCAGTCTGGCGCTTCTTATCCTCCAGAGCGCTCATCACCATCAGGCATTATGAATCGGTAGTCTGTCTTTGCCCTGCCAATTGTCACTTCCAAAAGGGCAGGGATTTTGTTTCATTCTTGCACCTGGGAGTGGTGGGTAGCCCTTGGTAGCTACTTGATAAATAAGATTGACTAAGCAAATAAATTGAAGTAATGGGTGGTAGGTGGCTCCCCAAAACCAAAGATGAGTTGGGAGGATACTTTTCATATCATACCTTTTGAGTTTTAAATCATGTGAAATAATAGCAAAATAACTTAAAAACGCAGACAGTACAGTCTTCCCCACCAAAATGGCCAAATGATGCCTCTTGCAGCACACAGCACTTAAGCATCGCTTCAATTCGGTGTCCAACTTCACATCCTATTCGCCTTTCATGTAAAACTGGCTTGTGTTGTCCCTGTTTGAACAACACAGCAGACTGACAGATTTTTTTGGGAGTCTTTCCTTATTTTGAAAGCCTCTTAGACTCTTTTAAGTCATGCTTCATGTTCCTTCATATTTTCAGCCACACACACACACACACACACGGAGCAAAGCTATCACTGTGTATCATCTATGATTAAACCCCACCCTGGAGGTGACCCACATGGTGTGGCACGCAGACCTCTCCTGACCCGCCCACTGCTCCCCTCAACAGTGTACTTCATTGATCTGCCTGCTCTGCTCCCCACTCTGTCACTAGTGAATCCTCTCACCACCTCTGGACCTCTGGCCTGTACCCCAGTTCTGTGTATATAAATAAATAAGTCTTTAAAAAATAATTTTTATTTGTTTATACATGCAAGAGATGGGGTGTAGGCCAGACATGGGGGCAGGTGTTGAGAGGACTCCCCAGAGACAGAGTGGGGAGCAGAATAGGCAGGTTGACTGAAATACACTGCTGAGAGAGCAGCAGGTGAGACAGGAGAGGTCTGCTGTGCCATGTGGGTCACCTCCTGGCTGGGAATTGGATTCATGCCAGTGTCTCATCTCAGGATAGCTTGATAGCACTGTGACTTAACCCCTTGCACCACCAGGGAGGCCCTGTTTTATTTTCTTTAAATGAAAAGGAATCATTTTGTAAAGCAAGTTATTATCCCTGTTATGCTGTGATTATAATAAGAAATATATATTTAATCATTGTCCCCATTTACAGAGCTAAAACCTTTGTAATTTTCCACTGCATACATCAGAATTGGTTGTAAAATTTCTATCTACCCTGGCCTGTTCTTACACACAAGGAACACATCTGACTTCTTTTTTTTTTTTTTTAAGATTTATTTATTCATACAGAACTGGGGTACAGGCCAGAGATGCGGAGGGTGAGAGGATTCACCAGAGACAGAGTGGGGAGCAGAACAGGAAGATCTACGAAGTACACTGCTGAGGGGAGCAGCAGACGGGTCAGGAGAGGTCTGCCACGCCATGTGGTCACCTCCGGGGCAGGCGGGAAGTGGCTTAAGCTTCTTAGTACTGTGCTTTAACCCCCTGCACCACCAGGGAGGGCCCACATCTGACTTCTTAAGTGACAGAAGGCACTTAGGGCAGGGTGGTATCATAAAGATCCTAAAATATACCTCCTTGTCAATGCACTTGAAATCAGTTGGGCATCCAACATATAATGGTGGGGAAGAGGACCAAAATGGATTTAAAAAAAAAAAAAGATTGAAAAAATAGATATTGGACTGCATTATAGTAAAACCAAAGTAGAAATTCAGTTTTTAAGTCACTCCATCTTTTTGTAGATTATTGCAAAAGAGCAAAATGATGCAGAAAATTATTATTCAGACAATAATCACTTTAAGTGATTTGGCAGAGCCTGATTGTTTTTTGCAATGACGTTCAAAATTAAGAAATGTGACGTACCATGCCAAGGTCACCACAAGAGGTGAGGGGGTCCATTGGATATGTTCAAGGTTTACAAAAGGAACAAGGCTCACTAAGGGAGAGTTCTTACAGGCCCTGGGTCAATCCTCATCTTTTTACATACTTCTAGAGGAAAAAACTGCTCTCAGCACTGTATTTTGAAATTCCAAGGATAGACAAAGGAAGTGACATGCACAGATCATCTGTGCTGATTGGAATATATTGCATGATATTGGGTAGTAGATGAGATGTTGCCTCTTGGTGGTTGACATATAGATCTATAGGTTCAGATCTCAAAAGTGCTAACTTTTATCAAAGCTGGAAAGTTTCATTTACAACTCAAGTCAAATGCATATAACCACTTTATTTTCATAGGATATGTGATATTATCATCTCTATATTATAGATGAAGAAACTGAGGAGCAAAAGTTCAAAGAGATTGCCACACTATAACACAGACTCCATTCACTGCCTGTAAGAGTTGTGATGCAATTAAATTAATTAGAAAACAGCATTAATATATTTTAAATACACAAGCAAGCTCACTCCCATATCATTCCCATCAGATATCATGCAACTTGTGCTGGAGTTTTTCCAGCAATGGAAAGCTTCTTCTCTTGGAGGCAGCAATCTCACTCCTAACCAGTTTGTTGTTGCATTTATTTTTGTGACATACAACAATGAAAAGTAGAGGAACTGTCCTTTGTTTCAAGTATTTTAACACCTTTCACGATGTGATTGATTGACACTCCTGGGTTGGCAACACAATTCTGGGGTGTCTGGTGGACCCTAATCTTGAAGCATCCACTAGACTGCAATGAAAATCAAGACAGATAATTCCCCTGCCCTCCACTCTGCTCTAGTGCCATTACCTTTCTGTATTCGTGGTACTTATTGCCATTACAAGAAAAGACATGCCACAAGACACACTTTTGCAATACAGAGAGACGTACGTACAATTAGAGGAAGTGATGATTTCTTTTTGGAAAGGTCAGGAAAAATTATTCAAATGAATTTTTCACTAAAATGATACCATGTTGTCTTTCACTCTGGGTTAACAATATGAACACCAAAATATCAAATTTGCTTTAATAAATTACCAAAAGATGAACACAAAGCACCAGGTTTTTTAGTTATCCTG
Source organism: Condylura cristata (assembly GCF_000260355.1). Taxonomy (NCBI): domain Eukaryota; kingdom Metazoa; phylum Chordata; class Mammalia; order Eulipotyphla; family Talpidae; genus Condylura; species Condylura cristata. The sequence continues at coordinate 26,098,087 of NW_004567110.1, forward strand.
TTGTATACCTTCAATAACTTACCACTACATGGAAATCCAATATTTACAAAAAATAAATTAGGAAAGATGTTCTCTTTTCTTTCTTTTGTTTTTTTAAAGATTTACTTATTTATGCATACAAGAACTGGGGCACAGACCAGAGGTGGAGTAGTGAAAGAATTCACCAGAGACAGAGTGGGGAGCAAAACAGGCAGACCAACTGAAATACACTGTTGAGGGGAGCAGTAGATGAGACTGGAGTGGTCTGCCACACCATGTGGGTCAGCTCCCTGGCCAGGAATCGAACTTGCATTGCAGTGGCTGCAGAGAGCCTCATAGTGTTGCGCCTTAACCTGTTGGGCCACCAGGGAAGACCTGTTCTCCTTTCCTTTCTTTTATATTTTTAAGGACATAAGGCTCCTTGAATCTGGGAAAACTACTTCATGATCCTTTGATGGTAAGCTACCTCAGAATACTTATTTGGTGTTCTTAAAAAACATAACTAACAAGACAAACCAAAAAACAATTACAAATGAGGAGTGGAAGATATACAAATGGGAACTGAGTACTTGAAAAGAAGCTCGACACATCAGTCATTAGAGAAATGGATTTAAAACCGCAGTGAGATAGCACTGCATTAGAGAGGCGATAAGCAAAGAGACGAACAAGACTAATATTGACAAGGACATTAGTGCAATTGGAACTCATACCTTGCTTGTGGGATGCAAAAACTAGCATAGTCACTTTGGAAAACAGTTCTTGTAAAGTTAAACGTGCACTTAACAGATGATCCCTTAATTCCACTCCTATCTACTTACCCAAGAGAAATGAGAGCATATGTCCACACAAAAACTGGGACGTGAATGTTCATATAGCAGCTTTATTCACCATAGCCAAGAGCAGATCAGCGACCAAATGTCCAACAACTGGTGAATGCATAACATTGTTGTGATATAGCAGTACAAATAGAAAACTATTTAGTAACTAAAAAGGAATTAACTATATGACCCACACTGCTTTTGCTAAAGGTGCAAAAGCAACTCAGTGGAGAACAGGTAGTCTTTCCCAAAACTGTTAGTAGGCAAAAACTGAACCATAGCCTACAGTCAGAATCCATGATAACAATATAAGTGGAGTAATGATTTTAGGACTATTTAAGCCACTATTGGTTAAAGTTAGTCAGGTTTGACAGCAAATGACAGATATCCCAAATTAGCAGGGGTTTAGTCACACTGCATACAGTTCTATTCATCAATGACAGCAAGGTGCAGTTCAGGATGGGCAGGGTAGTTCCCAGAAGCTGTGAGACTCCAGCGGAGTTGTTTCGCTTGGTAGTCCTTACTATTGTACCTGGGTCCGGCTGAATGGTGAAGCACTCACTATGTCCACATTCTGGTCAGCAGGAAGGGAAGGAACATAGTAAAGGGCTTCTTTTCCCCACTGCCTCGCCTGCTGCTCCCCTCAGCCTTGTGTTCCAGTGGGTGCCCTGTTCTGTTCCCCGCTCTGTCTCTGGTGAGTCCTCTGGCCCTACACCGCTGGCTTGTACCTCTGTTATTGTATGCATAAAGAAAGCTTAAAAAGAAAACACTTCCCCAAAGTCTTAGATGAAACATCTTACATCTGGCCATCACTTATTTACAAGACCCGCCAATTTATATAGCATTTTGGTAGCATTGTTTCAGTGGAATTTCATAGTCTATCATAGTATATTAATATTACAAAAAGAAAGAAAGATATATAATGGCGAAAATTTGCAGACTCTTAAGCTCTGTTTATATTTTCTTCTTCAAAGATTTTCAAATTTATTGAGAAGTTTAAACAAGAAATACGACTTTCCTGTAAAATCTAAGACATTTAACACTCATTGATTCCTCTTACATTTGACATATATAATCTTTTTTTTCCAAGAAACTGTGCTAAAAGCTAAAGATATGATATGAAAAAGTCCCTCGGCATTGATAGTTATAAAAGACTAAGATTAATATAAAAATTGCATTAATCTCAATTTTTAAAAATTAAAAATTTACAAAGGTAAGTTTTAAAAATCTGGGTTTTTAAAAAATGGCTATAAAATGATCAAAGCTACAAGTAATTAAATTTTAACTTTTAAAGAATGTTAGATTTTACTGGAAAATCTACTGAGAGAGGGAGAGAGGGGTACCACTGAACCTCCAGACCTGTCTGCTCCAAATAGGTTCTGCCATCTACTGCATCAAGACAAAACATTTAAGACTTTAATGAAAAGGAACTTTAATACAGTGAATATACAACACAGAAGACAAAGAATAGAATTTCTAAATCAAACATCTGAAGTTACCCATCCCCTTGTGGGCAAAAGTCAACCCAAAAGGGATTGGCCCAAAGCAAGGCCTGAAAGCCGCCACAAGGCTAAAGCACCTTCTGGTGGGGACCCATGGAAAAGGGTCAGAAATGGCCAGACGAGTCTGGGAGGAAAAGAGCACAATCAAAATCAATATAAACACTGCCATCGTCACCTCCCCACCAGTCTCTCACCCACATCTCTTTCAACCAGTCCAGGGCCAAGAAATAGATACGATTTCTTCACATGTCTCCCTCTGCTCCGTGTGGCTCTCTCAGGTCTCCTTCTGGCTCTCCATCCTGTTTCCTTCCTCCTCAGATTCCCTCTCTTTTTCTCTTCTCAGCTCCATCCTACCTCTGGGTGGGGCAGGGAAACTAGAACTTCCCCTTTTCCTGGGGACCACCCAGTTACAATATAATCCTCTGTTTATTTGAATATTTTTCAGAAATATATTTGAAGTTGATTTTGAGTTTTAATAGCCCTTTTTAAATTTATGACCTTACACTGTCTTTTGAATCAAGAAGATATTCCAAAATGACACAATCCCATTTATGTTCAGATATCTCGGTCTTGTTTCTCTTCTTTTACATCCCACCTCATTTCAGTACCAGAAAAAAATAAGCAAAAAATTTACTCAGTTTGTGTTAATAAAAATGTAGTTCTTATTTATGAATTTAAGTACTTAGAATGTGTTTATCTGTGGTTATTTAACCATGTTATTATTCCCACATAGCCGTATTAGTAATCTCCAAGTGCTATTCTCTTCTTTCTAAAACATCCATGTATTTATTCATCAGTTCTATATTCATTAAATCTTTACTACAAAATGGTGGCCAATATATTTGTTTTCACAACCAAGATAGACTTTATGGTGGTCCAGAGTCTTGTTTTCTATTATTACAATTTCAGATCCTTTTACATCTGGTATTTAAAATAGCTACAATAAACATCTGTCCAAGAATGAATGAAACAGTAATGTGTTTTTTCTGGAACCCAGATCCATGGAAGGTGTTCTGTATTCCTAAGGACAATGAAAACAAGCCATGGTAATATTTCCCTGAGATCCAGAATCCCCTGGGTTGCTGTTACTTATTTGCCCTTCTATAGAAAGACCCTTGAGACATTTCAGGAAAAGGACAGCACTAGGATATCATTACCATTGTTTCAGCATAGAACATCATAAAAGGCACTCTCCAGCCTCTCTCTACAAGGCACATCAGGTGCTGGATTTAGCTTTAGTCTCAGTCAAGTACAACACCACTTCTCCCTGACCTCCAACTCTATGCACACCAATAAAACAATCAAGCCTTCTTTGTCAGCAGCTCAGGGTAAATTGTTCTTTCAAAGCTTGACCTTTGTACCATTTCTAATCCCCACTCTCTCCGACCTACAGATGCAGCCTAACTATTGTATTTTAACTTGTTTATGCTGTGTGCATGCATAAGTTAGTGCTAGCTGGCTGCTAGGATCCAGGAGTCGTGAAACAAAGGTGACCTCATCCTATAAATTGCTTGGACAGGTCTTTTGACACATAGTGGTTAAGAGAAATAGTTCCATGTGTGTGTCCTTTTTTCCACTGGTCATCTACCAATTAAAATGTTCCTACGGTTGTTACTTATTCATTTTTTATTATCTAAGCCAGAAGCATGTTGACTGTATTAGTCTGACTGAAAAAAATGAATGTTTAACAAAGAAGTGAGGTATTAACTGTTTAAAAAGTTAATCATGTTTAAAAAAAACACTCATCTGACTTACCCATAATAACTATTTCATGTTCTATAGCATGGTTTTTAAATCTCCCATCAAGTCATTGAAATATGGAAATATTTCCGAGGTCTTCATGGCTAAGAGAATGAGAACGCCTCCTAAAAGTAATTTCAAATTGAATGCAATTGCCCTAGAAGAAGTACCAGGAAAAGTAGATAGAAATTCTGCTCTCTGGTCCAGGAAAAAATTTACATCAGTTCCCATGAGAGCTACCAAAAATTCATATTATGTTTGATTCCTCTTCCAGACGCCTGTTTTGCTAAAAGGATATAGATATCCTGATCTATATGAGCATTCTTACTATATTTTAGGCCATTAATGTATTCCAAATGTTCCCATTGCTTTTTCTTGGGTACCCAGTACTAATATTCAGGCCAGAAAGGGACAAATTCTTTTTCTGACCTAAGTATCCAGGGATTGCCATTGATCTCTTTTGAATTGTAAATGATGAGCTTTTGAAATTCCCAAATGCCTTTACCTGCCTCAAGTAACTGTAAGTAATGGCTATATACAAAGAACTCTTAACACCAAGAGTGAAAAACCAAACACCTGGATTGAAAGATTTAACAAATAATCTACCTAAGATATATGAAAAGATGCTCCACATCACTGCTGGTGAAAATGCATGATGGTACAGTCCATAGACAGTTTGGGGGGGTTTGTTTTTTGTTTTTTTCAAAAATATACTCCCTATGCGATCCAGCAATTGTACTCCTTGGCATTTACCCAAAGGAAATAGAAAAACCTATACATGGATCATATAAATGTTTTGTTGTAGTTTTTTTTAGATTTGTTTTATTTATTTATGCATACAAGAACTGGGGTCTAAGCCAGAGGTGCAAGGATGAGAGGGTTCACCAGAGACAGAGTGGGGAGCAGAATGGGCAGATTGAAATACACTGCTGAGGGGAGCAGCAGGTGAGACAGGAGAGGTCTGCTGTGCCTTATGTGAGTCACCTCGCTGGCTGGGGATCAAAGTCATGTCACAGTGCCTGGTGATAGCTTGATCGAGCTGAGATTTTAGCCCTGAGCCACCAGAGAGACACTGCACATGGATATTTATAGCAGCTGAATTCACAACTCCCAAAACCTGGAAATAACCAAGATGTCTTTTTAGGAGATGAATGGATTGATAAACCATGGTATATGCAGAGAATGAAATAGTATTCAGTCCTAAAAAGGGATGAGCTGTCATGGAAGAAACTTAAATTCATATTATTAAGTGAAAGAAGTCATTGTGAAAAGGCTCTATACTGTATGATTCCAATTATACGGTATTCTGAAAAAGGCAGAACTATGGAGAAGGTAAAAAGATCAGTGGATGGGACCTCTCTGGTGGCACAAGGGGTTAAGACTCAGAGCTATTAAGCTATCAGCTACTAGTGCAGCATGAATTTGTTCTCCCCGCCAGGGAGCTGACCCACATATGGCACAGCAGACCTCTCCTCTCACCTGCTGCTCCCCTCAGCAGTGTATTTCAGTAGATCTGCCTGTTCTGCTCCCCACTCTGTCTCTGGTGAACGCTCTCACCCTCCCGCATTTCTGGCCTGTAGCCCAGCTCTTGTATGCATAACTAAATAGCTCTTTATTAAAAGAAAAAAAAGATCACTGATTGCCAAAGGTTGAGTATAGGGGGATGGATGAATAAGCAGAGCACAGATGACTTTTTTTATTTTTTTAATTATAATACTTTATTTTTACGTCATTTTGTGCCTTTTCCATCTCAGTTGTAATCCCCATCGGCTTCCCATCACCAAATCACCTGTGTGCCATCACCATAGTCCCGTGCACTTCCTTCCCCACCTCATCCCACACCTACCCCCCAGGTTTTTGATCCCATTCCCCACTCCACCCCCCTAAAATGTCTCTGGTATATAGTTGTTCTGTTACAGGGCAGGGAGAGAGGGGCATTACTGAACCCCCAAACCTGCCTGCCCTAAATAGGTTCTGCCATCCGCCACATCGAGATAAAACATATAAGACTTTAATGAAAAGGAACTTTAATACAGTGAGTGTACAACACGGAAGACAAAGAATATCATTTCTAAATCAAGCACCTGAAGTTACCATCCCCTCTGGGCAAAAGTCCACCCAAAAGGGACTGGTCCAAAGCAAGGCCTGAAAGCCACCAGAAGCCTAAAGCACCTTCTGGCCTGAACCCATACAAAAGGATCAGAAATGGCCAGACGAGTCTGGGAGGAAAAGAGCACAATCAAAATCAATATAAACATTGCCATAGTCACCTCCCCACGGGTCTCTCACCCACATCTCTTTCAACCAGTCCAGGGCCAAGAAACAAGCACGGTTTCTTCACATGCTTCCTGCTCCATGTGGCTTCCTCTGGTCTCCTGGCTCTCCATCCTGCTTCCTTCCTCCTCAGATTCCTTCTCTTCTCTTCTTTTCTCAGCTCAGTTCCACCCTACCTCTAGATGGGGCAGGGAACTTGGAACTTCCCCTCTTCCGGGGGACCATCCTGTTACAGTTCATTGTTTTTTTCCCCCCTGGTCCTTAATGCTCCTGCTATGAGTGAAACCATCCAATATTTTTCTTTTTCTTTCTGGCTTATTTCACTAAGCGTGATCCCTTCCAGCTCCATCCATGTAGAGCACAGATGACTTTTAAGTCAGTGAAATTTTTCTGTATGATATTCTAATGTTGGATACATGTCATTATAGATTTATCCAACCCAACCCCCTAGAATATACATGAAGAGTAAATCCTAAAGTAAACTTTGGACTTTGGGTGATAATAATATGTCAGTATAGGTTCAACAGTGATAACAATGATACCACTCTGATGTAAGAACAACAGTGCAAAATATGGTGCCATGTTAAGGTTCTTGCTACAACCATTCCCATCTTCCTATTAAACCGTCATGACAGAGTACTGGAAAATAAGTCTGAGAAATATTTCTACTACAGTACAGAGGAGGCTAACCCAAGAAATTTTATCGTAGGTACTGTTCTCAGAAAAAGAAAAATGAAGCTAATAGGAAGAAATTTTAGCCTTTAAAATGTTACTCAATCAGAACCTACACGTCCTAGGAGAAAACGTGACAGTCTGCAGAGGGCAGGGAGGCAGAGGTGATGAATAGACCCCAGCAAAAAGGTGATGCAGATAAAGCAGCCAGTGGAAGTATGTAGACAAGGCACAGTATTCAGGCTTGTAGTTTTTGCATTTATCACAGCTGATTAAGGAGGAAGCACAGATAGCCTCTGATTCTCGACAACATAAATTGTCTTCATTGCAGACAACTGGACAATGGGTGGGGGAATATTTTGTCATGGCAACTGCTCAACAGGTGATAAGTATAAATGGCTGCTGAATTCCAGAATGTGGAAAAGGGAGTATGGACTTGCACGCCCCTACAACTTAAGGCCTATCAGTTTTCAAGAGGAAACTTCATCTGTCAGTTGTTCAACTCTGAAGACTGGAAGGAACTTCCTTCATTGACATGTAATAGTAAAATAATCACCACCATAACATAAGATCTACCAAATACTCTGTAGACAGAAAAACAATGCTATTTAAAGACTCCAAGGAAGACTATATATCTGAAGATAATTTAATATAGGAAACCTTAGGAACTGTGTGAGGAGATAAAGTTTCTATTAAGCAATGACCCATAAATTAAGAAGGTAAGAAAACTGACCTAACAGTGCTGTGGGATAAAAATCCATTAAGAAGCCAGTAAGCAAAACTTTCTGCTAATAATCAAACTAGTCATTTATATGATGAATGAGAACTTTCTTCAGGTTACCTATCTCACCTCTCCACAGGCAGTGCTAAGATACCCCAACACACAATTTGTTCACCATTATCAGCTCTTCACTGTGCTTCAGTACTTGCACTGGTCTCTATGTCTAGCCTTACAAGCCCCCTCAAGAATACAATCCACATACTTTTATCCCAACAAGCAGCATAATCTCTAACAGTTGGGCCCTCATTAGATTCTTGATTAGCGTGCGAAATGAGCACTCAGAGTTGGCTTGGCTTTCTTTTCAGCTAACATTTTTGTAATCAGCATACAGAAAACCCAGTCTGCTACCTAAACACTCAGACTGGATTATGGGAATAGAATTAAAAGGTATATGAAGGGAAATTTTTTACTTTTAGGAAAAACAGACCTTATGTAATAGACAAAGGAATGAAGATGGCATCAAGTAAGTAGCAATTTAAAGAGATAAGTAGTGAGACTCTTAGATGATTTAGGATGAGGACATGTTTTTCTAACCATGTTCTAGAAATTAAGTGACCCAGGATATTTAGACTACTTTTATCAGAAGATCAGTTTCCCTTTTCTTTCTTCATTTCTTTTTCCTTCCCACTTTTTTTTCTCTCCCATTTTCCTTTAAGGATTTATTTTATTTATCCATACAAGCACTGGTATAGGCCAGAAGTACAAGGGTCAAGAAAAGGGGACAGGATTCACCAGAGACAGAGTGGTGCGCAAAGTACGTGGATCTACTGATGTACACCACTGAGGGGAGCAGTGGGTGGGTCAGGAGAGGTCTGCTGTGCCATGTGGGTCACCTCCCTGGCTGGGGATCAAACTCATGCTCCTGGAAGATAGCTTGACAGTGCTGAGACTTCACCTCTGCACCACCAGGGAGGTCCCTCCTTTGGACATGCCATTGACATCTACAGACATTTCAGTGCTAGCTGTTAGATTTAAGCCTTAAATCTCAGTGTCATACAAGATGGAGGTTACCACCTCAGTAAAGTCCAAAAGGATTGGGCAGACTTTCCTAGACTTTTAGGGACCCTGACTTCTTTCATTTTATGGTCTCACCTTCTTTTGAAGTCTCAATCTTTGCTATTCAACTGAAGATAGATTCATTCAAGGGTCAAATTGTAATTCAAACAGGTTGGTTCTCAAGCATCAATGCCACAAGTGAAGCACAACACTGGCAATATCCCATTATTAGTGCTAAATATAAGAGAATGGGCATTGGAGTCCAGCTGTGGCCCTTGTGCACAACCAGCCTGCCTCTGCCACAAAGCCCAGGTTACCCCACAACAGATAATCATGAAAAGAGTATTTTCTCACTTAATCCTTGCAAAAATCTGACGGAATAGGGTATTAGTCACATAGTGTTGTATGATAAACCGAGATTTGTACCCAATTCTAACTTCAGTGCCCACTGCTTCATGACAGTTTGCCAACGAAATCATAATGTTGAAGTGAGATTATACCTGATAGAATTATGATTAAATTTCAAAGATCATTTAACTGCTATATCAGTGGAGCCCATCTTCTGTGGTGTATTTCTAATTGGTATAATGGACTTATGCTAGTTCACCTGAACTCTTTCCCAACTCTACAGCAATAGGTCTGTAGAGATCATTGCAGTTTCTGCAGTATAAGAATACAAGACTATTCATTGTCTCATCTATGTCTTAGTAACTTACTAATGACTGACTAGCACACACCAGATTTTCCAAGTGAACAGCTTCATACCTCACACTTTAAAAAGACATTTTAAACATGTAGATTCATGTTTATCTTCACAACCCTTTAAACAGTAGGTCAGATAAATCTATCTGCAGATAAATAGCTTTTACAAAAATACAGTGTTAAGCATAATATATATGTAACATATGAGACATATTACTTCATTTAATCCCTGACACTACCTAATGAGTTAAATGTTATTACCAAACTTTTTATTGATATGGAAATCAAGGCACGGATTGTTTAGCAACTTAACTGAGGCAACAGAGTTGAGCAGTGAAAAAAGTAGAACAGGTCAGGCTACTAGTGAAAGTCTCTAGTAATTTTCCCAGAGTTCCAGTTGCTAGGTTCTATATCTTGTTTGCCATTATCCTTGCCATATGTTATTTCTACTCCTCAAAATAACACATAGGATTTTGATGGCATTCTGTATCCTCATTACACTTTATTACATGAACCTGGTATGTAAAACCTAACAGCTTTTATTGTTTTACAAAAAATGCCCTGCTGTTTCAAGAATTTGGAAAAACCTAATTTAGTTGTTTGTGCAAGTAAATCTACAAATTTATAGAGATATCTCTTCACTTCCTCTAAAACAAAATGCATGTATTCTAGCAAGCTACTTATTTGTGGTATTATAGAAACATCAATTTCCATTCTAAGAAAGATTTGACTTAATGTCTTCTGGCAAATTTCTCATCACCAGCGCAAAACTGGATGCAACTATTGTTTAAAATGAAAGCTTTTGAGATGTTAGTCATTTTAAGTGAGTCACTCCCTAAGAGAATTCGCTTGGGAGTCAGAGAAAGGTGACTTTAATATCTCAGAAATAAAACTCCAATCAATTTGTTCATCTGTTCAGTCTACTATGAATATGTGATGTTGCAGAAACCTCGGGGAAAATTAAAAAACACTGAAATTGTACTGGCCATTGGAAACTCTTCCTGGTATACTTCACTATTTAAATGCTTGCTGTAATTTCAGGCAAATATAACTGTAGAAAAGTCTTGTGGCACAGGCATTGTCTACATCATACCCAGTAGGTGAAAGTCAAGAATCACTTAATGTGTCTGCTACTAGAAACCTCTATAGAACTTGAGGTTGAACTCTAAAAGGCTCTTTTCTCAATTATGCCTAGCAGGCCTTGGTAGAAAAATCAGCAAGGCCAAGGTAGAGTTTTTACACAAGAGTAAAAGGAAGAATCACTTTTAGCTATAAATTCTGGTGACTTTTGAAAGTAGTTCTGCATTCTTTTCTAAGCTTTATCGCCTTTAAGGGAGAAAGGGCAGAGGTCTTTTACACTATGATTTATCTTTGTGAACTTCCTTCACTTGACTGGGTGGAGGCCTTACCGTTTTAGGTTGGCGCCTTTGCTCAGCACCTGCAATTTCCGCCTTTCTTACCCCTCGTGCAGTCTCGGGGTCCCTTCCCTCCTCCAGCTGGGTCAAGGAGTGCCCTGGGAACTACTGCTTCCCTCAAGCCTCCCCGGAGTAAAGGGTAATATGCTTTCTGCTTTAAATCACTGCAGCAGGTCTTTCAGTGAAAGCTTTATTTGGATGCAAACATCTAACGTTTAGGAAGCGAGTCCGCACGTTCAGACCTGTTCTGTGCCTCTCATCACGTCAAGGCTCCCCATCACCCAGGTCCAGCCCTCGGTCTGCGAGGACTGTCCTTTCCCGGCGGGGATGGCTCTCTGAGAGCCGCAGCGTCCCCCGCTAGGGCTCACCTCCCGCCAACTCCACCTCACCCCCACTTCGCGCCCACCCATTGTCCCCTCTGCAGCTGTCACAACACGCAGACCCCAAGCTCCCCACTGGAAAACCACCCCGTCACTGAGCCCACAGTCTGCGGCAGGACGCCTTGGTCTCTCTCCCGAGCCTTGAAAGATTTAAGGCCGCTTTCCCAGGGCCAGGTAAAGTCACCACGGAGGAAAGGAGGGGCCGCGCGCCGGAGTCGGCCCCGCCCGGAGAGGGGGACCCGCCGGGTCGGGGGGTGGGGGGAAGCGCGCGACATCGCCCCTCCCGTGCCATCTGACCGCACCCAGCCCGACCCCTCACCCCACCCACCCCCACCCTGGCTTACAGCCCAGCTC
>NW_004567110.1:26109799-26170568 GCF_000260355.1 Condylura cristata
CCAGATCACAAAGCCAGGGCAGCGGAGTCGCGCTCGTAAACTCAGCCACCCGGCGGCCTCTGGGGCAGTTACCACCAAGAAGCACGGAGGGCGGGGCGGGCCTGGCCTCGGGGAGGGGTGGGGGAAATGAGAAAGGTCCCGGATGTTGCCGAACCGGAGCCCCTTCTAGAGGGAGTGACTGGCGCAGGCGCAGGCGCAGAAGAACCGCACGAAAAGATGAGGTGGGGGTGGGGAGAGGTTTCCTTCTGACTGGCTTAGAGGAAGAGTGAGCTTGTGGAGGTCGCGAGGGGAAGGTTGCGGAGGATCCAGAGGGAAGGGGAGATAGTGTGGTAGTGGAGGAGGGCCTCCTGCCCAGGCGCGCTCGGGACAAGAGTGGAGAAGTTGGGAGCTGAGCGGGGTGGGGAGTGTCGGTAGCGGGAGAGGAGGCGCGCTCCTACGCTCGCCCTCTAGCGCGGGCGGGCGGGACGCGCGCGGTAGGGAGCGGCGGTTGCGCTGGGCCCCCAGAGCTGTGGGCACCAATCAACGGTTGCCATAGCAGCGTTTGACGTCATTGTGCGTGTGGTGCCCCTGCTGCCGGGGCTGGTGATTGGAGGAAACCCCGTGTCTGCGGAGCGTCTGTAGCCTGTGAGCAGCGAGATCCAGGGACAGAGTCTCAGCCTCGCCGCCGCTGCCGCCGCCCAGAGACTGCTGAGCCTCGGTCTTCGGTCCGCCACCCACTCCGGACACAGGTAGGGACGCCGCGGCCGCCTCGCCCTAATCCTTCCCGTCCCGGGCCAGCCTTCCCGAAAGCGCGGGGCCCGACCCCGCTCCGCAGCCCCGTAGCCCTGCTCGCCCCGCGGTAGCGGCGCTGGGCTGAGGCGGAGTCTCCTTTGGAGAGACGGGCGGCGGCTTCTCTTCCGCCGGACTCGGGCGGGCGGCTCGCGGCTGCCTCGGGCTATTTGCTTCCGAACCGATGTCTTGGGCTCGGAACGGCGCCCGTACCCGGCCCCCGGCCGCGGGAGTGGAAGGGCGCCCACACACGAGATCCCCGGGCGCCGGGGGTGGCCGAGGACTCCTGGCCGCGATCGCCGCCCACCCGCGCCCCGGTGTCCGCGCGGCCCCTTCCTCCTCGCCGCCCCGCACCCGCTTCCGCCCGAGATAATGACTCGGCGGCTGCGGGCATTGCAGTGGCGCAGGTGAGGCCGCCCCCCCCCCGCTCGCCCCCCCCCCCCCCTGCCGCTCCCGCCTGCTGCTCGGCGCAGTCTCCGCGCCCCGCGCTGCGGCGGCGGCACCCGGCCCTCCCCCCCTCGGGCGGCGGCGCGGCTGGAGGGCCGGCCCGCGACGGGGCCCCGAGCCGAGGCGCCCGCCAGGTAGATAGGGCGAGGCCGCGCTCTGGCGGGAGTCTTCGGGGTGGGGCCCGCCCGGACCGAGGGCCGAATTTCCTGGGTTCTGTGGTGGGGGCTGGACTTGACTTTCCTCGGGTGGGGTTGGGGGTGGGGCGGGCCTTTCCCCCTGCCCGCGAGCGGGGGCGCCGGGCCTCGGTGGCTTGAGGGAGACGAGGGGTCGGAGTATCGCTCTCGCCAGGCCACAGCCCGAGGGTCCCGGCCCTGGACCGGGCCGCGGGGCGGGTAAGCCGGGGAGTAACAGCCGGCGGGACCCGCTCGCCTGGGTGTGGCTCTGGCCCCCTCCCCCACCTGCTGCAGCTGTCGGGTCCTTCCAGACCCAACGAGCGCTGGTGCTCGGTGTCCAGTGGCGGGGCGACTCGGGCGGGAGAGTGGGGTGTGTCTGCGGCCTGGCGGGTCGTGGTTCCGCTTCTGCGGGCGGCGCTGGCGTCTCAGTCCCCGGGGCGGGCGACTGCTCCCCCTCCCTTTCCCCCAGCTCGGGCGGGGGCGCGGGGCTCCTCCCTCTCGCAGTGGTGGGGGGAATTAACACTCGGCTGTAGGTTGGGCTCCTTGACACAGATCCGCCATGACAAAGGGAGAGTCGGGGACTGGTGCGGAGGCACCAGCTTGGGCGGAGCCAAGGCGGGGGGTTGCGGAAAGCGCGGACGGAAGGATTTGCACTTTAAAGTCGCGGGCTGCTGGCGTTCGTTTCACCCTGTACGGCGTCTCTCGCCAGTTAAGGGTTAAATGGGTGCGGCGATTCCTCTCCGCAATACGGAGGCGAGGCTTTGGAGCACTAGTTATGCTGAGAAACCTAATCCACTTTCTTTGTACCCAAGGAATTGGGGAGCAAACCTATGTACCGATTTGAGATGGTTTTTTATTAGAAGAAGCATTAACCAGTGAGTGGTTTTGAGTTCCAAGAGGAAAAATAAGTATTTCGAGAAATGGGTGTGGGGGTAAGGGGTAAGCGATCACATTAAAGTGTTTTTCGCAATGGAACAGTATGCATCAAACCCAAGGTAGTTAATTATTTATTTAAAATACCGGGGACCAGAGCATTTCTTGTTTAATGTAGTGGGTTTTCCTTGGAAGGTAGAAGATATTAGGGAGATACTTCCCACATTGAGGAACACTGACTTCCATTCATCTTTTTATTAGTGCCATCCATCTTTTAATTAGTGGAGTTCAGACTGCACATTTTTCTTCAAAGTCGTTTCTTCGGTAGGGTTTTGTCATCTTTCCATCTTTCTGTGCTATTTTCAAAAGAATATCTTTAAAGAAAAGAATCATAAAGGTAAATTTAAAAGCCTACAGGGTCTTTTTAATATTAGCGGTGATTGACCTAACAGTTTCAGGTGTTTTGCATGACTAAATTCTTAGATACTTGAATTAGGGAATTTTTTTTTTTTTGAATTTAGAATGAAAGAAAATTAGGTAATCTCATAAAGGGCTTCTTGATTGATAATATTAATTTTGACTAAGGAAATAGTAAATTCTATCCTTTTAGCTGGAATATGACATAGGAAACATTTGCTTAATACATTCAGTGCACAGAAAGTAAGAGTTGGTGTTCCATTATTCAGATATATTTTGCACCCACCAGAGTACAGATAAAGGAGGCCTTAGGCTCAGATACTCAGATAATTAAGATTGTCTTTGCTTGTGACTCTATGTTGAAAATAGCTGGGTTCCTTTCTCCCAGAAAATTGTCATGGTGTGATTAATTGACAAAGGTAGCAAAGATTTAGGAGATTAAAACCATCTAAAACTTAAATTCTCCTGATGAGTTGGTTTTAAGACCTCAGATACATTTATGTGAATCATGGTTTTGGAGGTGTGAATCTTGTAGGCAGTGCTTCATTAAAGAAAAACTGCTTAATTTTGGATTACTGAGTGATACTGGAAGCTGGAATTGAGGTGATTGGCAAAGAAAGTTAAGGATTTTTAAAGGCAACTTCTTTACCCAACTTGATTTCTGTGTGAAATTAGGATTTTTTGGCTAACTAAACAATGTTGATGGCTTTAAACTTACCCTCTGTATGCTGTTTTTTTTCCCCCCTATTCTTACCATCCTTTTATAAATCTGCGTTTTGATTTCTCACAGGAGGACTCTTTAAATTGGCCAATTGGGTTATGAGGTATTAGTTGAGCTGATTTTACAGCAGATATAACTTAAGTCTGTTTTGATGAAAAAAAAGCCTAAATGCTATTTTTCCCCCTGCAGAACATCCAATCATGGATAAAAATGAGCTGGTGCAGAAGGCCAAACTGGCCGAGCAGGCTGAGCGATATGACGACATGGCAGCCTGCATGAAGTCTGTAACTGAGCAAGGAGCTGAATTATCCAATGAGGAGAGGAATCTTCTCTCAGTTGCTTATAAAAATGTTGTAGGAGCCCGTAGGTCATCTTGGAGGGTCGTTTCAAGTATTGAGCAAAAGACGGAAGGTGCTGAGAAAAAGCAGCAGATGGCTCGAGAATACAGAGAGAAAATTGAAACTGAGCTAAGAGATATCTGCAATGATGTACTGGTAAGAATGAAACATTTGATCTAGCTTTACTGTAACATCCCTGGAAGTGAATATTCTATTATTCTCAACTTTTCCTTTCATTAGTTTTCCTTTTTCTCTTAGAGTGTTCTTAAAAAAAGTGTGTTCTAAATTTCAAAGTCAGTGCTAAAAAATGTTACAATTAGTAGTACTTTGGTTTGTATGTAATAAGTGCAGTAATGGTTAACAGATCAGATAGGCAAAAAGTACAGAATAAAGGTGAACTAATAGTATTAACAATTTTGGTTAGAATATTTGTAGTTTTAGAGCTAATTTTCTTAAATGTCCATGAAAGGATACACAGGTATTGTTTTGTGTAAGAGAGATAATAATAAGAGTTTCACTCGGTAGACATAATCACTGGTCTCACTACTATAGTGTTAAATGTCATGAATCAGAAAATCACTTCAGTTGCCTTTGCTCTGTCTGCACTTAAGTGTTGGAAATCAACTTTGAACACTAACAATTGCGATGAAAGGTTATGTGTAATTCAAGGGAGTTTAAATCTGAGGATGAAGTGGTAGATCCAGCGTGTAGCATATAATATCCTAGATAAGTTATTAACTTTACATTTTAGTGAACAGGGAATTTTTGAAATAATATTTTTAAAGTGATTTACTAAAAGATTATACTATAGGACTTCAGGTTACATATCCAGTCTCTATGGCAGTGTTCTGGTCTATAGATAGGCAGTATCCAAGTTTCTCTGGACAGGTATTACTAATTCTGGTACTCTGTATGGAAATCCAAATGCTTGATTACCAGTTGAACCTTGTTTGTGAAAGAACTGTAATAAGCAATTTAGCATTATTTCTGGTGTGTTCTAGGTTTGGGATTTTAAAGTTGTAGTATTATGATTGCTTTACACTGATCTTTAGTTACTAAATGGAATATCTTCAGTACTTAAGTTGTGTATTTTTTTCAGGTTATATTTTTAAAGGACAGTGATATTTTATTTATTTGTAAACAACTGTCATTTCTAATAATTCCATACTTCTATTGTGGCTAAATAACAAATGCTTAGCTTGTGACTTGCTAAGATAATGAGAATCATTAAAATTTGAACATATCTTGTTTTTCTGTAATGAAAAAATGCTTGGTCCATTCCTCATTGCTGACTAGTACCTGTATACTGAATTTTGTTCATTCTGATGTTTTTATTCCAACTTTTATTCCTGTCATTTTTATTCTGGCTTCCTTGCAACTTATTTCCCTTGACACAAAAGTCCATTTTGTGGGAATAAAGGGGTTGGGATGGTGGTGGTTAACATTTTCTACCAATGTTTTTGCTACCGCGGGTAGGTATTTGCATGTTTTCCACACACAAAGTATAAGTTCTTGCCATTGTAGGACTTTTCCTGGGAAAACAGTATAGTTTTGTTTACCTCTCAAAGAAAAAAAGAATGATTCCATAGAACAGTGGATGAGAATAACTAGATAATCTAGATTCTCTGTCGATAAGGTTATCAAAGGGGTTGTTACTGGTCACTACCCATGTTCAGAATAACATCAAGTCTAAATGAAATTCTCATTTTATACAGATACAAAGTTAATTTCTTTACCATACAAATAGCTCAGGGAACTCTATAAACAGAAAGCTCTGTTAGTGATCTTTCCATGGTTCTATACTAACTGTAGTAACTATGCTATACTGACATACAGTAAATACATAATTATGCGTTAAATACATGAACTAAAGGGTTTCGGGGGTGGGGAGGATAGGATAATAGGATTAGGTCAGCAATAAACTCTTTGAACCATTAAATTAGTGAACGTGTCCTTCAAGTAAGTGTATTTTAAGATCTAACATGATAAAATACAATTGTAGTTTTTTTGTTTTGTTTAGTTTTTTCTGGCTTGCTTTGTTTGTTTTTTTTTTTTTTTTGGTAAGTAAAGTAAGCCAGTAATCTTTCAGAGTTAATTTTATTAGCTGGTAGTGTCGTTAATGAATTAGACTTAATTGTTTTATTGAGCACATGTATCATTGGCAAGAAAAGATCCTCTTGCTGCTAACCTCCAGAGTTCTAAGTATTTCTAATATTAAAAAGTTCTATCATTCTGGTTCTATGCACTTTTCAAGTCTTTATACCATTTACTAAATAGAGAAATAACAGGAGTTGTGTTATCTTGTATAAGTTGTAGAGCACTACTGTGGTAAATGGTTGGAGGGTGTGTTAACATGGATTTTTCATTATACAAAAGAACTTGGTGATCTTTTCATTCTTGTAATGTTAATTTGAAATTGTAATATATGAACTAATGCATTCTGCCTTTCCTGCCACATCTTGGCCCAAAAGCGCTGTTGGTAGTGGGATAGGGACTCAGCGTTAAAGATCTTTAACATGTACATAAATTGAAAATTTTTGTTTAGAGCATGATGAATTGAAAAACAAAATGAACTAATGTAAACTCAAAGAAGAATGTAGTGGTATAGAAGAGCTGTAGGCTTTGAGTCAAACCAACTTTTTACCATTTATAACTTCCTCACTTAGGGAAACCACTTTCCCTTTGGGAAGATGAACTCAATTAAATGGGCATAATATCCACCCCATAGATTGTTGTGGAGATGAGAATCAGGGAAGCACCCTAGCTATTTTTGCATCCTGTTGATCTCAATTTTGGGTTCTTTTTAAAAGTAGTAGCAACAATAGAAACCTGATGGAATTTAAAAAGATCCTGGAAGCTTTTGAAACAATATTTTTCTGGGGTAGAAGGTCTATACCAGCCAACAAATTTGCAAAGGTTTTGTTTAAAAATGTGAGTTAGGGTTCTCCCTGGTGGCACAGGGGTTAAAGCACAGTATGATAAAGCTATCCCAACCACTGCAGGACAAGTTCGATCTCTGGCCAGGGAGCTGACCCACATGGCATGGCAGACCTCTCCTGTCTCGCCTGTTGCTCCCCTCAGCAGTGTATATCACTAGATCTTCCTTTTCTGCTCTTGACTCTGTCTCAGTGAATCATTTCCCCCTCCACCTCTGGCCTGTACCCCACTTCTTATATGCATAAATAAATCTTAAAAAAAAAAAGTGTGAAAGTTAATGGCATAAAGAATGGCTTCCTTAGAGGAGGCAAGGAAAGTTGTAAAGTCCTGAGTTCCACATTTGTAGCAGTTGGCAGCAGTAGTTGAGTAATAGTGGTTCAGTTAACATGACAGTTTCATTTACTTAATGCTTCTATATTTGCTCAGGGCAGTTTTGAAGTGTGGTGTCTGGGCACTGATTTCTCCTCTTCAGCCCACATCACTGTCATTAAACAGAACAAGGTAGGAAACCAGGCAGCTTTTAGGTCATCCTTCCTAATCTGAATATAGTAATGGCTGCCTTTAACAATTATTGTTGTTTGTTTTTTTTTTTTAAGTTGAAAATTACGAATCAGCTCATGTATTAGAATAGGGTTTTTTATATTTATTTTTTAAAGATTTTCTTTATGTAGAGAGAACTCTAGGGTATAGGCCTGAGGTCTCAGGGTTAAGGGGGTAAGAGGATTCACCAGAGACAGTGGGGAGCAGAAGAGACAGGGAGGTCTGCTGTGCCATATGGGTTAGCTCCCTATCTGGGGGTCTAACTCATTGTCTTGGTGGCCGCTCAAGTAGCCGGATAGTGCTGAGACTGACTTGACCCCTGTGCCACGGGGGAGAGAATAAGGATTTTGTCAAAGAATACTGCAGTGTTATGTCCATCTTTACTACTAAAATGTTTGTCAAATAATGCTTTTGGTATATTTCAAAATACAAAGAACTTTGGTGACAACCCTTTGAGAAAAGAATACATTGGATAGAAAGAATCTTAACTGGCAATAAGTAAATGTGTTGATTTTTAAATTTTCATAATCATTAAGTGTACCTGCTGAGGTATTTTGTACAATGGGAAAGTTTTCAATTCTGTGAAATGGCAATGATGAATAAAGGAATGAAAAGTTAGGTGTTTGCTGTTTGGTGGGAAGGGCAAGAATAACCAATAACTTGATCAAGAGTACAGGTTACCTATCTTTTTTGATAACTTAAAAATAGGGTCCTTCCTACCTTTTCTAGTAAGAAATACAGATGAGTTGAATTGTGAAGATAGTTACAAGTGAACCGAGAAAGAAAAGATTTGAGATTGGAATTAGATTGAGAAACGAGTACAAATCTCAGTATAGGAAGAACATAAACACATAATCCATTGACTAGCAGAAACATTGAATAAAAAAGAGAGGGGAACTTTAGATTTATAATAGCTAACAGTGAGTAATTTTGTTTTCCCTTTTTTTCCTTCTTAAGAGCAGGAAGTCCTATTGGAAACCCCTCAATAGTGGTTTAGAAGTATCTTGTATAGTTGATTAATAAAAAATGAGATACGTAATCAGACTTGTTTTAAACATTTATCTTAAATTAGTTTGTGTTTTCTCATCTACAGTCCAGAATCTTGAAAATGGGCAGTTTTTCCTAATCTGAGCTACACAGCCCAAATGATTATGCAGCCAGTAGAACAACATAGTTTTGGAAACAAGTATAAAACTCATAGTAAGCATGTAATTAGTGAGATGCTAAAGAGGGTTCCAGAGAGGAGCCGGAAAGGGGGACCTTAAAGGCCTTGGAAAGCATTTAAAGCAAAGGAAATGACAACAGTTTGCCTCTTAGAGAAGATGGGTTGGTAGACATTAAACAATAAAAATAGTTCTGTCTTACCAAAAAGTCAGAACTGCTGTTTGATCTCTTTTAAGTTGGTTCTGTTTCTTAGATTAAATTCATCTGTCCTTTTAACTAATACCTGACTAGATTCTAAGTGTCTTCTATAATAGTTTGTTAATCAGTATATATTTAAAGGATTTTTTTTCTTTGAATTGGAGCACCTTTAATACAAATATGTATTATATATTTTTTCAGTTTTCATATCTGTTAAGTGATTTAGCACATACAGGGTAGCCCAGTTAGGAAACAGTTCTGTCTTTTATAATACTGAGTTAAATGTTATTAGTTTATATAGATTAATTTGACCATAATTTTTTTATTTCATAATTTTTTTACTTCATATTGATAACAATAGTGTGTGGAAATAATGTTTTAAATGAAAATACAGATGTTCTGATGTCAGCTAAATTTAAAAAGCTCAACATTGGAGTATAGTAGTTCACTATTAGAATTTTTTTCCCTAGAATTCCTGAGAATCTTTATTGTGGTTTCATCATGGCTCCCATTCGCATAGCTCTTGCTTTATTATGATAGTTTTACATTAAGAATGAATACTTTTCTTTTGGTTATTTAGAATTGCTACCAATTTCAGTGTGCTCAAAACTAGAATTGACTTTTATTTTGAAATTGTCCTTTCTAATTTTGACATGTTTATTCTAGATTTAATAAAAATGACATATTGGACTCAAGTCTAGCCTCCTTTTCTGGTTGCAAGAGTTTAATTGCCCCCTAGCCCTGTCATTGGTTGTCAGTTTTTGCTTTGATGTTGATACTCATTTGTATGATACACTTCCTTGGGTATTCCCCAGGATTATTTGCTGTTCCCATTATGTTTGCTAGTAGGTCTACTGCTTACTTTCTAACTCAGAAATTGATATTGTAAGAATAAGCTAGATTTAATTTTAATGGACAAAAGCTAAATTATAAATCTGTACTGCTGATGATGATCATTTACTTGAACTTGCTATCTACCATTTTTCCAGCTGCTACAGCGCTTACTTACTCTTGAAACTTCATTATCGGGAACATTGTGAGAACTTAATGTACACAGCTCAAATTTGGGTCTAGATCTTTTCACTGTCCCTTAAGCTGCTATTAATTCCCATCTTTATGGCCTTAAAATTTCTGCTTTATCACTCTGCTTTAGAACTTAATTTAATCTTGATGTCTAAGTTTCTTTCAACTTTAGAGGGTAATTTCATTCCTTCATTCTTGGAAGCAGGACTGTTGATGTTTGTGGCATTTTATTGTAAAGTACACTGAGGAAATACAATACGATTATATTCATACAATATAGTGGCAACAAATTTGAGTTTGAACTGAACTGGGAAGAAAGCAGTTTCGATTGTACCATGTATATTTCTGTGCCAAGGGTCATTCATCACTTACTCTCTAGTGACTAATTCCCTATAATACGGAAAAATTTGTATCTTTGTGAAAATTGTGCAATAGTAGTTATCTGTCATTGATATAACTGCATTTTCTGGTGCCGCAAAAGCAGTAATGTCTAGAATAGTTCTGAGTGTTGACACATTTCAGATTGACATTCTGATGCCATAGTATGGATTTTTGGACAAAAAAGCTGGATGATAATTGATTTGTCAGTCTCATTTTGTATGGTGTTTGAAGTGAAGGTTTCAATATGCAATCCTCTGTGAGAATTTGTTATTCAGAGGCTTCTCTTTACCCCCACTATAAAAATGTAAACAATGTACACAGGTAGAATGTAATGATAGTCAGTTGTTAATCTTCAGAGTTAAGTGACCAGAATAAGACTTTTATCTTAGTAGGTTGATCATGGCATGTGCCTGAGTTTCTAAAACCTAGGAAAGATCTTAATGTATTTAACATGCAGGGAGTTACCAATTTTTTGTTGTATTGAAATTTCATTTACTTGAATTGTTTAATGGCTTCGACATGATTAGAAAAGTTAGGAGTGTTTCTCTTTAATAGAAGTTAATTCCAAGCTTGCAAATAAGTTTTGGTATTTAAGAGGTGTGTTTGTAGTTTGTTTTTTTTTTAATTTTGTAGTTGTTTTCTAAATTAACAGTATGAATGAGCATTCCAGTGGTGAGTTGAATGTTTTCTCCTCTTAATAAGTGATTAAATGCACATGCTTTCCTGAGAAACACCTTCTGTTACTGGTCCAAAACTCCTGAACTGTCAGCTCAAGATTTTTTTTCTTTAAAAGTATGACAGTGACACCATTGCTCAAATCTTAGAAATACATACTTTGACCACATTCAGCTCCATAAACCTTCCCCATAAAAATTCTTTTAAAATGTGATTCTGTGAAATTGACAGTTGAGGATAGTATTTTACAGGCTTCTGGTAAACTTAAGCAAGTTCTCCATTCAACAACAATAATGTATTTTACTACTGTATTTGAAGGATATTTGATGATAATGACATACCAAAAGGAGCATGCCCTGTGACTGATATTTCCTTCCAGTTTCCTCTATGCTTGATTTCCACCAGCACTATCAGACTGCTAACATAGTTTTAGATCACAAGGGTAAGACATGAATAATCTTGTGTAATATTTTTTAAAATAAAGGAAGCTAAAGAATATACTGCTTTATATTAAATGACTAGACTGTTGTACAAGCTGTGCAGATGGTTGTGATTATTTTTCATGACTTAGGGCAAGTTATTAAATCTCTTATATCCTTATCTTTTAAATGGGAACAGTATTTACCTTTAAGATGTTAGAATATTGTTGAATTAACCCCTCTGGTGACTGATAACAAATAGCAAATATGATGACTTACTTTGCTTTGACCCTCTGTAGATATCATTTGTTTGACTTGATGTATTAACTTTTGAGATTAGAAGAATTTTAATAAGCTCTCATTTAGTACTATTAAGTAGTATTACTTATTTTTGAAAGACTGTAGAAGACTGAGAAGGTACTGCGTGTAGCAAGTTGATTGACTATGGAAGAGCTGATGATTGACTATGGAAGAGCTGATGTTCTCTTTTTTAAGCCCCATTAGTTTATATCATCAGGTGCATTTGTTAGTTGAAAAGCACTTTAAAATGAGTTGCTTTAAACAAACAAAAGGCTTTGTTGTGGACTTACTGGGAAGTGGGATTTTGTTTAATGTGACCCTTTAATTTAGCCAAGGCCAAGTTTGATGCCAGCTGTTAAAAGGCTGCTCAGAAGAGGGAGAAAAAAAGCCAGCAAGATGGTACTTTTACTATTCGGAAGCTATATTTTTAATTTAAAGTAAAACATTACTGCTGGAAATTTGCTGGCTTTGAGGATCAAGAGGCAGGAGATTTTCTGACTTGAAGCAATTTTTATTCTCACTTAACTGTTAATTTTTAAATTTTTTTTTTTTTACACACTTCTAGGGCTTTCTGTTTTGTTCCAGGTATCTGTTTTATTTTGGACAGAATTCAGAGAATGTCTACTCTTAAGCTCTTAAAAGGAGTTATAATAAAATTTTAGGCTGTGTTTAACATTACCTAAATGCCTTACTTTATTAAATTCCATGTCGAGGCCCTCCCTGGTGGCGCAGGGGGTTAAAGCACAGCACTGAGAAGCTAAAGCCACTGCTGCATGAGTTCAATTCCAGCCTGCTGCCCAGGAGGTGACCACATGGCGCGGCAGACCTCTCCTGACCCGCCCACTGCTCCCCACTCTGTCTCTGGTGAAGCCTCTCGCTGCCCCTGAGCCTCTGGCCTGTACCCCAGTTCTGTATGAATAAATCTTTAAAAAAAAAAAAAGAATTCCATGTCGATTTTTAAAAGTTAAGTGTTGAAGATTTACCATCTAGTTATTAGTGGGGAAATTGCATTCATTAATTCTGTGATTCCATCATTGAAGTTAAGAAGCCCTGTCCCTTCATATCTATATGTCCTTATCATTCATTTAAAAAAAAAAAAAAACATTTAAAATTTTACTCTTTTGGTTCTCTTGGTGCCAGTAATGCACAGAGGTGGAAGGATTTATAAAACTAAAATGTGGGCAAAAACCTTAAATTAGTTCTTGAGCCACTTGGTCACTAGTGTTTTTGGTGGAGCACTTTTCTAATTAATTGGTCAGAAGCAACAAAGTTGTAATTAAAAGCAACCACTGGTGCCACAAGGGGGAGTGAGAGACTCATTTCCAAATTGATGGACACTTAGAACAAAAAAGCTTCCTTGCTTGCTTGCTTTTTTAGAATGCTGTTCAGTAAGTATTCTTGGAATGATAAAGACTCATAGCTTAGAATAAAGTAAAAATTTTCTGCCCAAAGAAATTGTGCAAGACTAGGAACTTTAATCTTGTGCTGCAGAATTGGAGTTAAATACTATTTAAAATGACATTTCTGAAGCATTTTAAGTTTATTTTCACTAATAAAATAAAATTGGGTGTTGAATTTTACTAGAATCATTGAATTTCAGGCTTGAAGGGAACATTCAGTCTAATTTATTTTCACTAACCAGGAAGCCCAGAGATTTGGGTGATTTACATTGGCTCATACAGTAAGCATTAATATTCTCTGTTTCTTAAGTATCAACTTACTCAAGAGATTGAAACACAGTGTTTACTCTGCTTATAAGATGTATGGTTTTAGGAAGATTGAGATGGGGAGAAATTTATTGCTTCAGAATGACGCCTTTGTTTTTGATTGTTTTTTCAGAGTTCTGTAGTTAATGAGAATCACATTCTAGATCATTTTGCACTTGAGAATCAGGTTTGAGGGCCTTTGTGCCTCAGTTTCTTTCTCTCTTACTTTTTAGCCATCTGGTTGGTTTTTAAAGATTGATTTATTTATGAAAACAATAACTGGGGTACAGGCCAGAGGTGCAGGGGGTGAGAGGATTTACCAGAGACAGAGTGGGGAGCAGTGGGTGAGTCAGGAGAGGTCTGCTGCACCATGTGGGTCAGCTCCTTGGCCTGGAATGAACTCAGGCTGCAGTGGCTGACCATAGCTTCATAGTGATGCAGCTTATTGTGCCACCAGGAAGGCCTCATGAAAGTTTCTAATGCAATTTCCTATCCAATCATTACTCCTCAGTCTGTCCTCCTGTTTTGTTCCCCTTCTCTCTGTCGAACCCCCTCATCCCCCCCCCAGGCCTGTACCCCAATTCTTACATGTATAAATAAATAAACCTTTGAAAAAGAAAAGCTTTCCTGGTATAAATTGGAAGATTTTGAAATTAATACTATAGTGCAACACAAAAAAAATGAATGAGGTCCTGGTTATAATTTTGTGTTTGAAGCTTCTGTCATTCTTTCCATGTCAAAGTTTACTGCCAAACCCCTGCCTCCAGACATAAAACAAGTTTACTCTGCTGTCACCCAATCCCTGGAAGATTTTCTTTTTTTGATCTCAATCTCCTTTAGGGTCAGTCACCCACATGCTTCATATTTGAGCAGTTTCTTGGGTCTTGAAGCAGAACATTACTTCTTCTGTTTTAACAAAATAACAGTGTCAACCTTAAAATTTGTATACTAATTTTGTCTTACCCTGTTTAGAAGTTTGGTAAAATAGGGATCACCCTGGTGGCACAAAGGGTAAAGATGTAGCACTATGAAGTTATCAGCAGCCTCTGCAGCACACAAATTTGATCCCCAGCCAGGGAGGTGACCCACACAGCACAGCAGACCTCTCCTGACCCACCCACTGTTCCCCTCAGCAGTGAATTTCAGTCAGTCTGCCTGTTCTGTTCACCACCCCCTATATTTCTGGCCTGCACCCCAGCTCTTGTATAAATAAATACTTTTTTAAAAAAAGTTTGGTAAAATAATGAGCTCTCAGTAGTCTTCAGAATGCTGAGGTAACAAACAGATTTTCTTAACTGAATTTCCTGTTATATTTAAAAGAAGCTAGTTAAAATACACATGAATTAAAAATCCTGCCAGAGGGTTTAATCTTTGAACGCTTAATATGTGTAAAACATAGTCTTTAAGGATCTTTTAGGTTTAAAGAACACACCTAAAAAAGTTACAGCGCAAAAAAAAAATTGTTAAAAAAATATACTTGATTTGGGTAGAAGTTTAGGTATTACTGAGAAAATAAAAATTAGGTCTGACCTCATCCTTCATCCTCAGAGGTCATCTTCTTATATGTATCCTTCTTATTTGTATCCTTTGCTGTGCCCATGTAAGCAAGTCTATTCTTAAAGAATACATATTAGTAGCATCGCACTATAAACACTGAATTGTACCCCCGTGCACTCTTTGTATAATTTTTATACTTCATTTCATATTGGCATACTCACTGTTTTTCTATATGTAGTTAAACATTGTTATGTAACATTAAGATATCCTCCCTTCCCCCTTTCTGTTAAAAGCTATACTAGACATTTAGGGGCACAGAAGATTTTGGCTTTGGGAAGAACATAGATTAAAAGCTAGGTTTCGAAATGTAGGTGGAGTTTACCACAGATTACTTTAAATCAGTTGTCATAAAAGTGATCTGCAAACCCATTAGGTCACTATTTTCATGATTGAAGCCTTTCACTGTTAGCACTAATGCAAAAGCAATGGTGGATAAAGTTGCTGCCTCCTTAATTCTTGGAGGCAGTGACACCAACTGGGTATGGATGTTTTTTTTCACTGCTGTACATTCAGTTAAAAAGAAGGGCTTTAATGTCCATACTGGTAGCCCATATGTAGACATCTTTAAAATTCTGTGAGCTAAAATAGGAAGTATAGCTATTTCTAGGGGAAAGCATTTCATTATTTGAACTGAACTTGCTTTTTATTTTTTTTCTAGAATGCTCTTAAAGGAATGGCAGAAATGCTATGTTTGTTCAGACTTTTAAAATTACTGTGGGAGAAATAGTAATTAGATTTTGACATTCCAAAAGGACACTATCCACTTCTTACTCTCTTCTAAATGCCTTCATATATTAAATTTCATTTAATTCTCAAAACAACCTTCCCTCTTCTGGGTCTGCTACTTAATTAATATCTCCATTTTACAGATGAGAAACCTCTAAGGCCCAGGGAGACTTCAGAACTTTGTCAAGGTGATGCTGCTATTAAGCAATAAACTGGGATTTGAATTTAGTCAGTAGGCAGTCTTTCTCACATGGCTTGTGCCCTGTAACAAATTAGACAGTAAAAAGTTTTTCCTTTATCTTTAGATATGACTTAATCTTCTGTTAAGTGAAAGCTTTTTGTATATTGTTCCACTACCTTAAAGGAGAATGTACCCCCTCCTTTAGATTATTGAACCCAAAGCAAAATACTGAAATTCAGAGTACAAGAATAGTAACACAGATTTTTGAATGTCAAGATCCCCATATTTTATATTTACGTTTTAAGTAAAGTGCTTATTTTGTCAGCAGTTTCGCTTGGTGTTTTTTGTTTATACCCTCATTTAGACCTTCCAGCACCCTGAGTCATTTTCTATTTGAATCAGTTTATAAATAGATTTCAGGAAATTTATTCATTTTCTAGAAGAGAAAATTAAGACTCATCTGTAACCTTAAAATTAATGAGCGTGGAATTCAGTAGCTGCCTGATTTTAGTTTATACTATTCCTCCAAGCTTTTGCTCCATGAAGTGTTTGAATGCCCAGAGATTAGGGCAGTTTTTCGGTAGTTGTTACAACTAAAATTTTACGTTTCATTCTTTTCACTATAATCATATTAAAAGACCAGTGAGAAAGTGGTATCAGTAGAATTAGAGGTGAATTTTCAGTTTATAAACGTGGCATTAGAAATACTAATCATAATCAGGATTGAATGTTTATTTCAGTTCTTTTCAGTGGGGCAGGTTGCATCTCCCCCAGAAAAGGTAGTCAAAATTTGATGGCCTTGTTGGTTTATTTGGTTGTTTAATTTTTTTTATGTTCCAAAGCTATAGCCATGGTCTTGTTTATACCAGCTTTTGTGTCAAGATATGTTTTAGGGACGTATACACCCTAAATTGACTTGGAATGGGGGTTGCCTTGAATTTCCTCCGCTCCAGTATATCTAAAAGTATCTTTTTAAGATTTATTTATTTATGCATAAAAGAGCTGGGATGTAGGCCAGAGGTATGGGGGTATAAGAGTTTACCAGAGACATAGTGGAGAACAGAACAGGCAGACTGATTTGAAAAAACACTGCATAGGGGAGCATGGGCGAGACAGAAGAGGTTTGTTGCTACGCCATGTGGGTCACCTCCTTGGTCAGTCAGGTATCAAACTCATGCTATGTGGCTGGCAGTAGCTTGATAGCACTGCATCTTTAACCTCTGCACCACCAGGGAGGCCCTCTAAAAGTATTTTCACAACCTAAAAGGTTATTAGACCAGTGTTGTGTGTGTGTGGCAGGGGGAGAGGGAGAATGTCTCAAGACAACACATAACTGACCTGATCATTAGATTAAGGTTCAGTGTCCTCACTCTCTTTAGTACTGTATCTTAACTCTGGATTATGGACCATTTCCCTAGAGGTATTAGTTAGGGACTCCCCTTTTTCACTTACTAACATTGTTAGTATGATCACTATATGTAGTTAGAATAATTCATTAATTCTAATTTTAGCAAATCTTAGGTATTTTTGAAAATGTTGACCATAATATTTTTTAAAAACTCAGTCAAGGGCTCTCCCTGGTGGCACAACGGGTTAAAGCACCACATTATGAAGCTTTCCGAAGCCACTGTAGCACAAGTTCAATCCCCTGGCAGGGAGCTGACCCACATGGCGTGGGAGACCTCTCCTGGCCCGCCTGCTGCTCCCCTCAACAGTGTACTTTGTTGGTCTGCCTGTTCTGCTTTCCACTCTGTCACTGGTGAATCTTCTCATCTACTACTACTCTGGCATGTACCCCCAGTTCTGTATGCATAAATTTAAATCTTTTTTTTAAAAAGTCAAAAGTGGCCCTCCCTGGTGGCGCCGTGGGTTAAAGCACAGCACTGAGAATCTAAAGCCGCTTCCGCATGAGTTCGATTCCCGCCTGCCCCGGAGGTGACCACATGGCGCGGCAGACTTCTCTTGACTGCCCGCTGCTCCCCTCAGCAGTGTACTTCGTCAATCTGCCTATTCTGCTCCCCACTCTGTCTCTGGTGAAGCCTCTCACCGCCCCTGAGCCTCTGGCCTGCACCCTAGTTCTGTATGCACAAATAAATAAATCTTTAAAAAAAAAAGTCAAAAGTAGGTATTTAAAGATGAGGAAATACTGTAAATTTTTAAGTTCTGTATCAGCAAGATTCTCATACATGAACTTAAAATTGTAAGCCTCAGTTTAATGGTTGAATGTAACATGTTCTTTAAATTTTGTGTTTAACTTGAAAAAGTCCTTTTCCATTGTAAATTATACTTGGAAATGTATCATATAAGGAATTTTACATAGTGGAAGGCAAATCTGTAACCTTTGTTTTACAGTTAAAGTTTTAATGCCTTACGTTAATATAATACAGTGTACCCCTCTTTGGAATTCAGATTTTTAACTGTTCAGAGCCATTATTGCTTTGGGTGCTATCGATTACTAAAATTGGGAGGTTACTTTATAGTCCCTACAGGTTTTGTACATTTTGAAAAATAGCTATTAGTCCTTTTTTTCCCCTCCCACTTTGTTTTGAATCTGTTTTTCATTGTCATGACTGTACTTTAATAAAGTGCTAGCTCCTAGTCCTGCTCCTTACCTGTAACTTCCACTTTCCATCTTGATCTTTTACATTTGCTTCTAAATACTTAACTTCTAGAACATTTAGTTTCTGCTCTGAATAAATTACCATTGTGAATTAATACAAAATATCCAAATGAAATAATTTCTCTAAAAAAGCACTGTAAGTATTCTAAGACTGACTTAGGTGGCCTGTTCCTAGTTAAAACCACTTCCATAAATTTTTTCATATTAAGTAGAAATCTGCCTTTGCAAAATTTAGTCTTCTGGATTCATGCATCTTATTTCCATTCCATCTTCAGTCTTAGTTATTCATCTAATTTCATTCAATCTTCATCTTAGTTTCATCACTATTCTTGCTTGCTTTCCTGGATATTCTCTCTTTTGTCTAATGCTTGTATTGATACAAGTTCAATCCCCCTCCAGGGGGATATTGTAAAAGAAATATACTCTAGGTTTTCTTTTACTAACACAATATAGAATTAAATCATATTTAGTTATAATTCCTAAATATCTTGGAACCACATTATCTTTTCCAGAGTGCATATCACCCTGTTGAGGCATAGGCAGAGAAATGTGGCATAATGTTAGTATTGGTCAGATTTCCTAGTTGGAGTTTACACTTTTATTAGTTACACATCGCGAGCACATCACATTATATTGCTAGGTCCCTAGTGTCTTCTCTGAGATGGGGATGAACTATTTTGTGCCTCATGACAAATGTTCTGGAAGTATTTATCATGTAGTAGTTCATTAAAAGCGTAATATGTGTCAAAAACATGTTACTGAAACTTTATTTTTCTCAGTTTTCTATTGCCGTTTGACAATCAAAACTTAGTGACTTGAAAATGATGTATTCTTCCATGCAATTCTGTGGCCTAGTTGTAATCTGTTGGACAGTTCTTCATATGGCATTAGCTGGGTCACTCATTGCTCCATCCAGCTGTGGGGGATTCAGCTGGGGCTGACTTGGCCTTTTTTTTCCATCAGTGTTGTTTTGGTTTTATTATGGCTTCCTCAGGACTCCAAAAGAGCAAATGGGGAAGTTGCCTGTCCTCTTTCAGGGTTACGTCCAGAACTAGATATATAGTCTTCCAGTTCAATGTCATGGTCAAATCAAATGAACAAAGTTAGCTCAGACTGAGGAGAAAGCAAATAGTCCAGCTCCTTGATAGGGGGAGAGAGGACTGGCATCTCTGAACAAGGATGGCAGGGAAATTGATGAAGGGCTTTTTAGAAACAGTCTACAAAGTCAGCTTTTTGAGCCAAAGTGTTAGCCTTTTAAATTTAATCTTTAATCCAATCTTTCTTGCTTACTGTTTCTTTTAAATATTAAAGGTTCCTTGGTTTATATCATCAGAAGATTGACAAAAGTATTTATCTCTCTACCTCTTATTATTTAATGTTTTGAAGTATAATTGATATACAGAAAATTGTGTGTATTTAATGTATACAGTTTGAGTTTGCTTTCCCAATTTAGAAAGAACCAGCATTCCACCTGACAGATTTGCCACTGCTTGACAAACAGTCCTTTTGGACTATCATTATTAGGTCAGTAAGTATCCTGACTGCTATTGCCAACCTTACTGTTATTTGAAGTTTCTGATTAACAGTTGCTTCATTCAGGTGGCATGGCTAAATTACTGCTTACCTTGAGAGAAAGGACACCCCTTTCTTAATTGACATTTTAATTATTGGTAAATTAACCTAAGTCTAAACAGAAAATAATTTTAGGGTTATGGAAGTTACTGCTCATAAAAGGTAGATTTCTAATTCTTATATAGTGACACCTTGCCTAAATAACTTCTGCAAAATTTCTGGTATGTTCTTTAAGGTTTTATCTTAAGTGATTGACCCTTAAACTAATTGCATGTTTGTGGCCTTCATCTTTATATATATTGTGGGTTGGAGTCATTGTTAAGCAGAGGACATGATTAGGCAGTGTTATTCTTAAATTTTGGCTGTATTTCCTGCTTAGACCTCTTATCAACAAGCTTCAAAGACTGTTTCATTCAGCATTATATTCTCAGTGCATGGTGGCTTTTGAGTTTGACCCCTAAAAGTGTGGATTATCAGTTTATACATAGACTAACTTCAAAGCCATTGTACTGTACTACACCATATTCTGTAGTTGGATGCATTACACTTACATGTCTATCTTACATTTTGTAGTAAGATAGACAATTTTAAACATCTGGGCATTTGTTTCTCAAGTGAAAACACTCACTAATTATTCTGAATTGGAACAATCTTCTGCTCTTTGAGTAGATACCCAAAGAACTACCATACGTGTAAATAGAGCATGGTCAGGGCAAGTTGAGATACTTGAATATGAAGATATGGGTGTGCTGATAATGAAGATTTCTATCCTAATAAAACTTCGGATTTCAGGTCAGTGGTTTCAAATACTGGCTAATCAGAACACATTTCGGTTGGCTTACCTCCAATCCCTTTCTATAATATAGTACAACTTGATCCTCCATGTGGGTATCTAAAATTTGCAGATGAGGAGAAGCTGGATTGAAGCTTATTCACTTATCCACCATTGCAACATAATGGCATGTACATACAAAGCTCAATAATTACTTAAAAGCATTTCCCAAATTTTTGCATGTAAGTAGGTGCTGCATATAGACTAAACTATTGGGTTACTGCCAGAAGAGTAGAAGCCAGAACTAGGTACTCTTTTTCCTTACAAAGATTGGTTTATTTTGGTCTCAGTCTAGTTGAAAATTGATTTCCACTTTGATGCATACAGAATCTTTAAGATTTCTATTTTATTTAATAATGCATATAAGAGCTGGGTGTAGGCCAGAGATGGGGGTGGGGATGAGCTCCCCACCAGAGTCGAGTGGGGAGCAGAACAGGTGAATTGACTGAAGTTCACTGCTGAAGGGTAGCAGAGGCAAGATGGGAGAGATCTGCTGTGCCATGTGGGTTAGCTCCCTGGCCAGGGATGGAATTTGTCAGCTGCAGTGGCTGCTGGTAGTGGAGATTAACCCCTTAGACCACCAGCGAGGCCCTTAGAGTATCTTAAGAGGAAAATGGGTTGGTGAGAGTAGTTTTTTAAAATACAGCTAACCTTTACCCTTTAAATTTTTTTCTTCCTTAATTTAAAAGGAAAAATGTCACTGTTGTGCCTCCGACCTCCACTATGATGATTACAACTTTGAATTGACCGTGGCATACTATCACTAATAAATTGGTATTCAAATTAGTTTTGAAGTGCTTTTTGTTTTAAGATTTATTTATGCATTCAAGAACAGGGGTATAGGCCAGAGCTGCGGGGTGAGAGGTTTCACAGAAACAGAGTGGGGAGCAGAACAGGCCCATCTTCTGAAATAGACTGCTGAGGGGAAGAGGGTGAGAGAGGAGAGATGTTTTGCGCCATGTAGGTCACCTCCCTGGCTGGGGACTGAACTTGTGCTGCAGTGGCTTCAAAGAGTTTTATAATGTTGCACTTTAACCCACTAAGCCACTAGGGAGGGCCCAGTTTGAATTGTTTTAAATAGAATTACAACATATCACAAATGTACTTTATTGTCTTGAGGTTATCTGTAAATCTATCTATTTAATAGCTTAAAATATATAGATTAAAATATATCTACTGCTCACATCTGTAATTCTCATGACCCTTCTATCTTTACTTAGGACAAAATTAAACATTTACGTCTTGTGAAATAGTACTTGAGTTACAGTTCTTAAAATATGAAGTTAATTTTGTTCTACTTCTCTGCACAGACTCCTGTAGTGTCTTAAATTATTGCTTTACGTTTAAGTTAAAATTCTTCCGCAGTCCAAACAGGTCACTCATGTTCTTTCCATTTTAATGTCATGATTTCCTTGAAAATGGGAAGTTCGCTAAATGGTTAGAAGTTTTCTAAATTGTGCTTTTCGTATTAATTGGCACATGCAGTCATTAGCAGCATGTAAATATAAAGCATAATCAGCATTCAAATGTATTATCCTTAAATAATAAACTGAAGACTAACTTTTTTTTTTTTTGGAAGACTAACTTTAAATTAGTATTGCTGTATAAAATATTCTGGCTTGAGACAAATTCATAAGCATCTACTGAATTCAACAATTGTCAAGGAATGGTCATTAAAATTTTAGAAATTAGACTGTAGTGTGCTCTTAAATACAGATTGTTTCAGTTCCATCTATTTTATTCTTATGGTGGCTTCTTTTCTTCCCAAGTCTCTTTTGGAAAAGTTCTTGATCCCCAATGCTTCCCAAGCAGAGAGCAAAGTCTTCTATTTGAAAATGAAAGGAGACTACTACCGTTACTTGGCTGAAGTTGCTGCTGGTGATGACAAAAAAGGTATGCTTTTTTTCAACCTATTAAGCTTATATGAAATAACTTAGTGCAGAAGTAGACTATAAAGCATAGACAGTTTTTTTGTGGTTTCCTTTTCATTGCTTTAAAGCACTACTGACATTTTCTTTTTTAGTCCTAAGATTGTATAGCTACTGCCTGATGCTAATACTCAAAAAATAATAAGAATGCTTTCAAAAAGCAGATTTTATGCATAGGGAATGTTTCCCACAATTTTAAGCAATAATGGTCACGACACAACTCTGTACTATATTGCAGATTAATTAAGAAAATTTGTTTTTGTATTTACCAATGGCTGGTGAACTGCCCACGAGAAGCCTATTTTTAAAATCTGAGCATCTCATTTAGTTGCTTAATGTTTTCATATGTTACCATTAGTTTAAAAGTTTGAGTGGTGAAGATGAAGCACAAGTTTTTATAAATCCTGTTTTGTTTCTTAGGGATTGTGGATCAGTCACAACAAGCTTACCAGGAAGCTTTTGAAATAAGCAAAAAGGAAATGCAACCAACACATCCTATCAGATTGGGTCTGGCCCTTAACTTCTCTGTGTTCTATTATGAGATTCTGAACTCCCCGGAGAAAGCTTGCTCTCTTGCAAAGACAGTATGTATTTTACTTTTTTTTTTTTTTTTAAAGATTTATTTGTGCAAACAGAACTGGGGTACATGCCAGCGTACAGGGGCGGTGAGAGGATTCACCAGAGACAGAGTGGGGAGCAGAACAGGCAGATCGACAAGGTACACTGCTGAGGGGAGCAGCGGGTGGGCCAGAAGAAGCCTGCCACACCATGTAGGTCACATCCGAGTCGGGCAGGGTTCGAACTCATACTGAAGTGGCTTTAGCTTCTCAGTGCTGTCCTTCAACCCACTGCACCACCAGAGAGGGCCTGTATTTTGCTTTTTATGTAAAATTTAAGAACTCCTTATTATTTGAACTCAATGTACTGTTTCCCTGTAGGCTTTTGATGAAGCCATTGCTGAACTTGATACATTAAGTGAAGAGTCATACAAAGACAGCACACTAATAATGCAGTTACTGAGAGACAACTTGACAGTAAGTATATCATTAAGTGGTTAATGTGGATAAAAAGATTGTTTTATAGATTACTGCAAGTACTATTTCATAAATGTAAGACCCAGAAATATGGAAAAGGCACTATATAGCTACTGAAATACACCAAGGACTAAAAATGTACATTTCAGTTAGTTGCATATGAACTGCTTCAATTTTTTTAATGTTTTGGACTTTTTTTTTTTTAAAGGAATTATTTATG
The DNA here is from genome assembly GCF_000260355.1 of Condylura cristata. NCBI lineage: Eukaryota > Metazoa > Chordata > Mammalia > Eulipotyphla > Talpidae > Condylura > Condylura cristata. The sequence goes on from NW_004567110.1 coordinate 26,133,550, forward strand.
CATAGAACTGGGATGTAGGCCCAGAGGTGTGGGTGGTAAGAGGATTCATCAGAGACAGAGTGGGGAGAAAAACAGGTGGACTAACTGAAATACACTGCTGAAGGGAGCAGCAGGCTAGACAGTAGTGGTCTGCTGTGCCATATATGGATTAGCTTCCTGGCAGGGGATTGAACTCAGGCTGCAGTGGTGATAGCGCTGAGACTTAACCCCTATGCCACCAGAGAGGCCTGATTTTGGACTTTTAGTTGCATAGTCATTTTTGACACGTTGGGTGATTCCACTTTTTCCGTTTCAGTCAAATGGTTTAAATTGTAATATGTGTATAGTGAAGTTATCTTAATGTTAAAATTTGATTAAAAGGGTTTTTTCTTGCCCCTGTTAGCCTCCATAGTTATATAGATGATGGTGGGTTTGAAAATACTATTAAATTTTAGGTAATTTACAGAATGCAAATAGAAATTTGTTTTGCGAAGCTCTTAGTAAAAAATAACTTGTTAGGAAAGGTCATGATTGACCTTGGTATGCTCCAAAGTTAAGAAAGGACTAATACCATTATCACACATGTGTTCACACACACACACAATTTGATAGGAACTCCTTAATAAGGGTAAATAGCTAGTGTTAAAATTTTTGTTTGTATCTATTTGAATTGGGATCAAAATAAAATAACATATTGCAGTCAGTTAATGTGACTCTCTTGTCCTATAAATGTTTTCCCTTTCTCCTTCCAATAAATATTAAAAGTTGAAGTTTTGAGACTTAGGTGAATCATCTGTCGAGTTACCTGCTGTGTGTTAGGTAAACAGCAAGGGATGAAGATTATAGTCTTGTACTATTGTTTTTGTTGTAACAGTTTTACATACGGTCGTTCCATTTATGGTATGTCTTTTACTCCAGTCCACTACAGTTTATGTGAACCAGTTCTATAGTCTTGATTATTCTCAACAGACTTATTTGAACAATATTGTATACTAGTTTAGTTTTGATAAGTGTGATTGGGAGCTACCCATATACTTTGGAGGTTACTAGCCAAGAGATTGTGCTGTCTTTCCTTAGAGAATTTTTTTTAGTCTATGTCAGTGAAAAGGCACTTCAGTTTGCTAACTTATTTTAATATTAACTTTTTAAATTTTATGGCTTAAAGTGATGATAGTTGTCGTTCTAAAAGATTGAACATTGAGCTCTAGTAATTCTTGCCATCATTTTTTGAGATGGCCTGGCGTATATTTCAGGTGAATTTTAGTATCAGAATAGCATAAGAAACATACGGTAACATTTGAACTTAAGAAAATCAGGGTTCTGGTTCTGTCATTCTGAGCTTTGATAGAACCACCTGTTATCATTAGATATTAAATAGGTTACTTTTCCATAATAAAACTAAAGTATAACTTGAAGGATAAAAAAATCTTTTTAGGTGGGAATTTTTCCCCCTCATTTTTCATGTATATGCAAAATAAAACGAAAGATTGTCTTGACTTAATCTTACTGCTAAAAAGAAACAGGACTGTTTAAAGGTTTTACTATTGAAGCAACTAAAGTAATTTTGAAGACTTAAAAAATTTTTGATTAACAGAGTCCACCCTAGTGGGTCTTTAGTTTTTAGTTCTTACATGATTCATACTAATACATAAAGGTGATGGTTTTCTAAGATAAAAATGTCAGAAAGTTTTAGTTAATACTTTTTAGTTCAGACTGGATCCTGGCTCTTGAATTTCATGGTGTGCAGGATTCTTATAAGAATAGTAGTCTAATAATAAGCTCCACCAGAGAAAGTAGTTGTCTTAAACACAGGCCAGATAAGATGATTCTGATTAAATGCACTACACTTGTATGCATCATTCTCGTACTGGTGCTAATGAGCACTTCCTAACACTGAGAGCTACTGATACTTTCGTATATCGTGCACTTTTGTGATTACTTTCTCTCTCTACCTTCTGTCAATAACAAGAGTTCCCTGTATCAGTTATTTGAAGACAGCTCTGTTGTACTTACAAAATATTAGGGAGAAAAATAAGTGTGTTTCATTGAGGTATCTTGAAGCTATATGCAATACTCCCCCCCCCCCCCAAATCCACTCAACAGAAACCATGATTGTATTTTGCATTCTGGTATCTTAGTATGTATAATTTTTTTCTAAACCAAAACACTGAAAAATGTTCTTCTCTTATCAGTTGTGGACATCGGATACCCAAGGAGATGAAGCTGAAGCAGGAGAAGGAGGGGAAAATTAACCGGCCTTCCAACTTTTGTCTGCCTCATTCTAAAATTTACACAGTAGACCATTTGTCATCCATGCTGTCCCACAAATAGTTTTTGTTTACGATTTATGACAGGTTTATGTTACTTCTATTTGAATTTCTATATTTCCCATGTGGTTTTTATGTTTAATATTAGGGGAGTAGAGCCAGTTAACATTTAGGGAGTTATCTGTTTTCATCTTGAGGTGGCCAATATGGGGATGTGGAATTTTTATACAAGTTATTAATGTTTGGCATAGTACTTGGGGTACATTGTGGCTTCACAAGGGCCAGTGTTAAAACTGCTTCCATGTCTAAACAAAGAAAACTGCCTACATATTGGTTTGTCCTGGTGGGGAAAATTGGTTCCGTCAAAGGTGTAGTTACTGTGGGTACTTTAAGGTTTGGAGCACTTAGAAGGCTGTAGTAGAAATGTCTATTCTGTGGATATTACATATTAAAACATGTTTATCTGTAGAATACTTAATGTGCACACCTTTGCCTACAGCTGCAGAAAAGTGTTCCTTGAGACAAAGTTGTGACCCAGTTTACTCCAGTTAAGGTTAAGGGCAGATACGGTTCACATTCCATTGTTTGTAAAGTTACCTGCTGTTTGCTTTCATTATTTTTGCTACACTCATTTTATTTGTATTTAAATGTTTTAGGCAACCTAAGAACAAATGTACAAGTAAAGATGCAGTAAAAATGAATTGCTTGGTATCCGTTACTTCGTGTATATCAAGCAGCAGTAAAACAAAAAACCCATGTATTTAACTTTTTTGGTTTTTTTTTGGCTTTTGTGATTTTTTTTTGTTTTGTTTTTTGTTTTTTTTGTTTTGTTTTTTTGTTTTTGTTTTTTTTTTTTTTGATACTTGCCTAACATGCATGTGCTGTAAAAATAGTTAACAGGGAAATAACTTGAGATGATGGCTAGCTTTGTTTAATGTCTTATGAAATTTTCATGAATAATTCAAGCATAATTGTTAAGAACACGTGTATTAAGTTCATGTAAGTGGAATAAAAGTTTTATGAATGGACTTTTCAACTACTTTCTCTACAAGCTTTTCATGTAAATTAGTCTTTTGGTTCTGAAACTTCACTAAAGGAAATTGTACATTTTTGGACATTTATTCCTATTCCCTTTTGGCAGCTAATGGGCTTTTATCAAGTTTAAATACAAAGTTTATCATAACAAAATACTACTAATTCTACTACTGTTTCCAGCCATGTCCCATATTCCCCCCTTCCCCTGAAAAAAAATTTCAGGTTTCCTTTTTTGTTTTTTTATTTGTTTTTCAGAGGCGGGGGAGGATCAATTGGAAAAAAATAATGTGTTCCATTTAAAATTTTTGGTATACAGCCTTTTCTAACTTAGGAAGCCACAATATTCTTGACCCATCATGACATTGGGTAGCATTAACTGTAAGTTTTGTGCTTCCAGATCTTTTGTTTTTAAGAATTTCTTGATACTCTTATACCCTGCCTTCAATTTTGATCTTTTATTCTATTTGTCAGGTGCACAGGATTCCCTTTTTTAATCTTCTGTCTTGTCACCAACCATTCCTATTTGATGGCCATATACTTGGAATAAGGGCCGCATGATCTTTCTGGCTCCCCTTGGTGTCTAGGGATAACCTGCTTTCCTTTGCTTGCATCCCACAAACTTTCCCTCATCCTATGTACTGCAGCAAGTCTCTATTGGTGAGACTGTATCTCCCTGTAAACCCACCTAACCTGAATGGTCTGTCATTGTCTGCCTTTAAAATCCCCTTTCTCTGTTTAATAATGATGGGGCTAAGTTATATACCCAAGTTCACCCTACAGACTATTTCTCAATACCTTGCAGAAAACACCAAACAAAAATACCATTTTAAAAGAGGTGTATTTTTTTTTTTCCATTTAGAATGTAAGCTCCTCAAGAGCAGGGACAATGTTTTCTGTATGTTCTATTGTGCCTAGTACACTGTAAATGCTCAATAAATATTGATGATGGGAGGCAGTGAGTCTTGATGATAAGGGTAAGAAAATGGAATCCCAATATTGTTTTGTTGCTTGTCTTACTGTGACCTCAGTTTAAATTGGGAAATTATCAGCCGTTTGGGACAATTTTCCCAATATTACATTCAGATAAAAGTGCAATGGAGGCCTTGGGATCTTTTCAAGGAGAAAGACCTCTTACACATTTGGAGACAACAATGCATCTTCACTTGTGTCTTCTCCTGACTCCAGGCCAAAGATAATGATCTTTTTATAGTTAAGGAGAATTAAGCTAGTCTGACGAGGTGGATCTCATTCAAGTAAATTATAATAAAACCTAAAGCTTGTCACTTTTGCCTATTTATGTGCATCAGTCGTCCACTAAACTAGTTTGATTCTGAAATAAATTGTAATCATTAATATTAGCTGTTAATGTTTCCTTTTTAGTGCCCAATAGATTATAACTGGACATTTTTTTGCCTTGGTTTTTGAACTTTTTTTAATAAGATACTGAATTGTCCTAAATCCAAGCTTTATATATTTTTTGTAAATATACATGGTATCAGAAATTTGGAGAATCTAATCTAGTGATGCTTGTATGTGTAGTAGTAGAGTTGTTGAAAGTATTGATCATCTAAAAGGATGAGCTTTTGCTGCAGCTTTGACCTGTTTTACTGACTTTGCAGTTAATAGCTCTGTTCTTTCATACAAATGGGAGATGAGAGTGTTGGGATAGGGGGTACTTGTGAGACAACCAAAATAGTTTACGTCAGGTAGCTTAATGAGCAAAATTTTTTTTCTCCCTCCCTCCCTGTTTTCCCTACAAAATAGTTGCCAATCCTGCTGTGTCTCAAAGCATTTAAAAAGTAATCAGCCAAATTTGGATGCTGCAATCTTAAATCATTTGTGATTAGCCTTCAACTGGGAGTGAAATCTGGACTGAATCATTTGGAAACTCAATGGTGAGATGTTTACAGGTCTATAGGCTTGATGCCCATCCAAGAACTTTGGAGATTTTTCCAGCAAGACAACACTGTTTAGATGGTTTGTAAATCTTTTTGGGTGCAAGTGAAACATAGTCACTGCAGGCATGAGAACCCCTGTAGTATGCTAGGAATTTTCTAACTGGTCCTGTATTCTAAGACAGTACACAGATCAAGATTTTGTGAATTGCCATATGTTTTATCAAATACTGTGTTGAAAATTATGATTGAATTACCTACAGTCTTACTATGGGAACTGAGACTGAATACTTGGGAAGTTGCTGGACTCCAGGATCCTTTACTGAATATTTTTTACAGCATTTTTAAATGTTAGCATTCACAGTTGGGTTCATAACTGTAGAGGCCTAAAGTGATAGCTGGGTCTGTGTTTTATTTCTTTAGAAGCTTAACCTTTTTCCTTAAAATCAAACTCTTGTATGACAAAATTGTATCCATGAACCAGCCCATAATTGTGGATCTGCTTTTAAGAACCTAAAAGGTATTGTTAAAAGAGGGTTGGTCTTAGCAACTCAGCTAGCTTCAGACTCCACCAATAACTCGTGTGTCTAGAATCAGATAATGGGAATATGATCCTCTAGAAATGCTATTACATGGTTGCAGAGCACTAAACACCTCTTGGCAGAGAGTTGCATAGCAGCCAATTGCGGGTTTGAGCCCACCTGTATTACAATAAAGTTGCAGTGTTTGTTTATTTAATGTGCATTGGGCACTTTCAACTAAAGATGCTTTGACTTACCCTGCGCCACCAGGGAGGGCCCAAGATGCTTTGACTTTTACCCTGATAACTCTGGACTGCCTTGCCAGATAGTGTGAAAGAATGTTTTGAAGCAGTGGTTCTGGGTCACTAGGTAAATAGAATTTTGTTAACATCTCGTGGGAAACAAGAAAAATGGTTATATACAGATTGGATGATGCTACTCAACTGGATCCTTTGAAATCTTGCATTTGACTATTGAACACTAAGTATGAACTTTTCGTACCGAAATAGTAGTGATAGGTCACCTGTTTGGTAGATGCCTGTTTTATACTATTACTATCATAACAGTTTATAAGGATATGCCATCAAGACATCTGCATCAGATGTGCTTTGGATGCAGAAATCAAAAGAATATATTGAAATGCAGCTACTGTCAGCCCTTAGTGATATCAGAGACCTAGGAAATGGATGGTCCTTTTTTTCATACTTAGTTTTGTTAACTGAAATTTCTGAAAATCTAAGCATAAGCAGTGTAATGTAACAGACTTGCATTGTTAATGTCTAATGTTGGAAGTTCAAAAATAATCAGTATATCTTAAGGTTTTATATTTTACAATGCTACTGAGTGTTCACTTCATCTAGTCACTATTGGCAGGAAAGCTGCTCAGATTTATTTGAGTCATCTCTTGGAGAATGAATGGGATCCAAATAGTTTACAACATATAAAGGCCAAGGCAACTAAAAGACAACTTCCAAACGCTCCCAAGTAAAACTCAAATGTAGAAGTATGGTTGTACTTTGAAAAAGTACAGGCCTGTTTTCACTTACTGCTTTTAATCATGTGAAGGGAACTTGGTTTAAATTCCTATTACCAACACCAAAACTCAGAATGCTAAGGTTGGAGCCCAGACAATACATATTTAGCAAAACAGAATTTTAACGACTCTGGCCACATTACTGATGGCTGCACGGGATGAGGGAGCACAGGTGCTAAAAGGTATGTAGGGCTAAATTCTGAGCCACAGGTGATGGCAAAACCTGAGGTTACAAAACAAGTTTGTGGATCTATCTGCAAGGCAATGCTTCCTAAGTGTAGCAAACTTAGCTCCTATTACAACAGATTTTTCACATTAGTGCCACTGGTTTGGTTTGGTAGCAGATGCTATAGAACTTCCACTACATCAAAAGGGTAAATGTTAAGTTCATGATTTTGTGGATTTCTTTCCTTAAAAAATGCTGTTGTGTATTTATCTTATGCACAGAAGTCAGATACAGTGAATAAAGTACTTAAAAGTAAACTTTAGAATGCTCATAAGATGAAAGTAAATTGCTGACCTTGGGGTTTAATAAGGAAAGACATTTGGACATTTTCATAGAAGAAATTAGATAACACCACTTTAAACCCTTCACACCCCGTTTTGATTAGTTTGTGTTGGAATTAATTTCAAGTTGATAATTTGAAAGTCTAATTACAGCAAGTGGAGATGGTGTCAGCTTGAGATCTCTTACAGATTGCTGAGTGAGTTTAAATTACCTTTCCTTTGGGGAACTGACATCTTGGGAAGTTCAATATGAACATCTAGAGTCCAGTGCACTCCTGGGTATATTTCCTAGCACAGACTAGCAAATCATGAGTATTTACAGCTGCACTGTTTGAATTACCAAAAACTAAGCAATGCAAATGTCTCTTGAAAGGTGGATAGACTTAATTATCCAATGACATGGTAACATGGTTAAATTTTAGTAACAATCTTATGTGAACAGAACTACCTAACTAGACTACATAAGACAGTACTATAATAAAACTAAAAATGTTTTTGCTTAGGCCATGTAAGTGAAAAGACAACCTTTACCAGTGATAAGGGTGACAAGTACAAATTGGCCATCGGAGAAAGAGCCAGGAGACTAGTTAGGGCAAGAAACAGGTAAAGTAAGTTACTAATGATGTTACCACTTTTGGGGTGGAAGTGGTGAGTTCATGAATATTCATTAGATCCACTCAAAGGATGAATAAAAATCCAGTTCTGGGCACTACAAGTTACTAAAGGAAAATAAGTGGAGGATTACATTGGTAAAAAAAAAATTAGTCTTTACTGGTAAAGATAAGCAGAGAAAATGAAAAGTAGTCACTAAGTTTACCTGGTAAAACTGAACATGCAAAACTTCTGTCAAGAGAGACTTAAAATTTGCTACCTATTTACCCTAAAATTATCTTGATGTCCCTTCTATCTAGTGCTGGAGAAGCAAGCAACAAAAATTGGAGATTGTGTCAGAGGAAGGACTGGACTGGGAAGACTTAAATACCAACGAAAAGTATGGGACTAAATGAAGGAGCAGGAAAGTTCAAGACTCTGGTTGCACAGTCCATACTCATAGGGCCCACTGCTTTTATGTCACACCAACCAAACTGCTTCAGAAATTTAGCCTGTCTTAAGGTTTTGAGGCAACATGTTGACTCAGTTCTAAGTCACAGGTACTTAAGATTATTTTATCTGGGATTCTTTAAAGAGTTCTAAATTTACATAAGACGTCAACTAGTCTAGTTGAATGTGCAAGAGCTATGATCCTTAAACAATAGGTTGTTGGTCCTGTTTTTTCTCTTTCCCAGGATTTATGAGGTGTTAAAAAGTCATTTTTGGAGACCTTAGTTCATCCTTAGAGGGACTTATTAGAGCAAAGTTGAAAACTCAGAGAAAACTGGGAAATGAATCTCTGGAGAAAACTTCAGCGTGCTGGGCAATTCCATTCACCATGGCCTGACTGCTCAGTGGAAGGCAGGAGGGATTCGCCCCACTAGGAACACTTAAAGCCATTCCAGAATTGAATCCATGTGGCCCAGAAAGATGCCTGACTCACTGGAAGTTCTCAAGTCAATTTTATAATTGTGCTGTTGGCAGAGGGGCAGGAGAATCTGCATTTGAAATGGCTGCTTGTTCAAGATTTGTGGAGGCAAAGAATGTGGGCTTGTTTTTAATAGCGTAGGATCAAGACCAGGAGCTTGGTGTAAAAAGGGTTGCTTGGCTGAGATCCAGTAGCAGTGAGGTTAAAGGCTGGCTTGAGTTGGCAGGAATGTTGCTGAAGAAATAACCAGTGACTGGTCTAAGAATCAGTAGCTAAGAAGGCTGACCTAACATCTGTCAAGTGTTCAGAGGAGGGGAGGACGACTTTCAGATCCAGTCAAATAAGACGTTTTTTCTGCCTTCACCCAGAGCAACCCTGGAAGAGCCAGTGCAATCAGTGGTGGAGGGGAGGGTGGGTTAGATAGACAATGAAACTGAAAAGAAGAGCTCCAGTAGGAAGAACAGCTAGGACATCCCTAGTGGCATAAATCTTGGCTAAGTATGAGCACTATGAAGCTATTTGCATTGAGAGTTTGATCCCCAGCCTGGGAGCTAATCCATATGGCGTGGCACACGTGTCTCCCACTGCCCCCCTCAGCAGGGTATTTCAGCCCATCTGCCTGTTCTGCTCCCGGCTCTGTCTCCAGTGAATCTTCTCTCACCCCTTGCATTTCTGGCCTGTACCACAGTTCTTGTATGCATAAATACACAAGAATAAATCTTATCTTTAAAAATACAGGTAGATTTTCAACCCCATTTACAAACTGTCCTCAATTCACACTGAGCAATGATAGGCTAGTCTACAAATGAAGAATGCTTTTAGTAATGATTAAGAAGATGAAAGAATAGAAACCCCAAAAAAAGGAAAAAGGGCACTGAAAAGCAAGTGACTAGGTAATTCAATAACCTGGCAGTTTAGTTTGAGAACTAAAACCCAATTCAATAAACTAAGAAAACAATCCCACTCCCTACTTGACATTTTTGCCCGTTGATATTTTTTAGAGACTTGAGAGATGAAAACACTAATCATGAATTACGCAATTAAGTCCAGCAACTTAATTTTTTCCTAATACTTTTATTTGAAAAATATGTTAAGATACTGATACAGTATGTGTATCTTACTTTAAATACTTTGCGTCATTTAGCAAATACTAGTGAGTCCTAATCAAAAAAAATTCTTAACCTTGTAGAATTTTAAGTGATTGAGGTATTATAGGCCTTACCTTTTTTGGTTGTATAGTCTTAAACATAGAAGCAAACATTTCCACATTCTCCATTATAAAAGATATGTAAAATAAATTTTAGACTTATAGAAAAGCTGCAAAAATAGTACAAAGAATTTTTATTTTATCCAGATTTCCCAAATACTAACACTATGTTTAAATTTTCCTGTCAGTTGAGAGTAAATGCAAGTGTGATGCCTCTTTTTCTCTTTACCACAGTGATTGATTATGCAATAATGTGATTTATAGTATTAGAGTATATACATATATGTGTGTATATATTTCTCTTAAACATATAGTCATCATAAGACGACCCACAGCTCCTCAACCCCTGAGAATTTAGGTGTGATAAAGGTGTCTCTTGTTATGTTAATTAACAGAACACCTGAGGAAGGGCCTAAAATGGCTTTGTCTGTGGAACAGGTAAAGATTTTTATTGTCATTATTCCTTAAATACAGCATAAATTATATCATAGCGTTTTCCTTGTCTTAGGTATTCTCTAGAGACAATGTCTAGGGAAGGAGGTAAACTATATGCAAAAAAAGCAACAACAAAAGAATACTAGTCACCTGAACTGCTGGGTACCCAGATTCAGGACAGGTGGAACAGAAACTACAGGGAAGTCAATTCCCATTTTTAAGTAGAAGGAAGATCTGAGAATGACAACTTACTGCAAGTCCATGTGCAGCTTCCAGCAAGATTATTGTTCTAGACAAGAGAACATTTAAACTTTACTGAAATGCAAAAATTAAAAAGATATGAAAGAAGTTTACTAAAGGGGCTATTATAAAGAAACAAAAAGCTAATCCAGAGGAAACAGACACATTATATAACAAGGAGAAGAAAGTAAAAATGTGGCCAGCAGACTATCTGCCACAGAAATATCTATCACCTACTAATTGGCTCAGGACTTTGAGCAAAAATCACTAGAATCACTTTATAAAACAAGGAAACAGAACCGAGGTAAACTATTAAAGGTGTAAAGAAATAGACTCCGGCTATCTACTGTAAAAACATGAACCCATTACCTCAAAAAATTATATCATCTATTGCTGCATAACCTAAACACCTACTGGTAGATTTCTCAAAATGTATACTCTTCTAGTGGAATACTATTCCTAAGAATGATGAGAGGTTGCCATTTACAGTAAAATGGAAGGAATTCAAAGGAATTATATACAGTAAAGAATGATAAAGAGACATGTTGGATATTTACATAGCTGATGATTTGACAAAAATACAAGAACTAATGGGTAACAGCAACCAAAATGAGCCTTCTAATGCTAAGAGGATGGGAAAGGGACAAAGAGGTTTGTTTAGCCATGGTGAGGGAAAAAGGAGAGATAAGCTCCGCAACATTTCAGGCACTGCTTTCTAGGGAATTGCTCGTGAGCTATACATCCGGTCAGAGGACTGTGTCAGCCCTTATTTAAGTCTGTAGCTTCCTTTGGGACATAAAATAGGCCTGATTATTAGTTGTTGCAGCCCCAAAGAACATGCTTGTTGATGGGTTGGAGAAGGCACATCTAGTTTGGCTTGGCCTCCCTGATTATTTAGAGGGCATACCTACAGGTTGTCCCTTTTAATTTAAGATACCAGTGACTTTTACCAACAGGAATCAAAATTTAGTTACTTCTCCACATGTCATTCATGTGTGTTCCCTTCTGTGACTCCTAATTTCCTTCACCAGGGCTTAAGGGTCCTCAGAAAGAAATCAACTTCCTTTATCTTCTATTGTTTATGATTAACGATAGTCCAGGATGCAAGAAATAACCCCAGACCACACTTTTAGGCCTGGGGGGGGGGGGAAGGTAAATGACTACCTATGTAGGTCTTAACACTTACCCCACTCCCTCACGCCCCGCTGAGAGGGCAAGTGATTTCGATTTCTTGATTGGGTAGGCAGCTCCAGATCCACGCTCAGCTTCTCAGCATCACTTACTGTAGCCATATTCAGAACAGGAAGGAGTCTGTGGTTAAGTGCCCGCAGTTTCTGAGAGCCAGTGTCTGCCTTCCCCAGAGGCCGCTGCCCAAGGTGGTTCAGAGAACGCTGGCACATGGTGACAGATAGGAACTCAGGGGTTCACCAACTTGGTTTTCAAATGAAGGAACATCAGAAGACGAAAGTGAATTGCTCAAGGCCATGCAGTCAAAGGGTAAGAAGTGTTCAAAGGTGAGAAGGATTTCCTAGCCCTGGAATATGATTTTAGGTGCACTCCTGCTCCCTTCTGGTCTGTGAGTGTCTGCGGAGATGGCCACTTCCCACATCCCCTATGAACCCTCCACCCTTGATGCCTCAAGCTGCCTGTATCTGTCGGTCATGCTCCTTTCATTGTAAGTGTAAAGTCAAACTTGTAATGTCCTGTATGCTAGCTACCCTTAGTTATTAAGAACTTGCAATGTGGCTCGTTGAAATTGAGATGAGCTGGATTTCCAAGGCTGGCTTTGGAGAAAAGCATATAAAATATCTTATGTTTAACAACTATAAACCAGAGACATTCTACAGGGAAGGAGAAGGGAACAGGATCAAAACTGGGTCAGGAGGAGCACACAGAACTATGGTGATAGCGCATGGGTGAAGTGGTGGGAGGTCCACAGGGATTACAACTGAGGCAAAATGTACAAAATGAAGAATGATGTAAAAATACAAAAAAAAAAATAGTAAAGCCAGTGTTAAACCATTTTTAAAAAACCTTATTTTGTTTTTATCTTGATTACATGTAGAAATGATTTTTAGCATGTAGAGTTAGATATTTTAAAAATTTTACTTTTTTAAAATGATTATGCTTACAGAACTGGGGTACAGGCCAGAGGTGTGGTGGGGGAGAAGATTCACCAGAGACAGTGGGGAGCAGAACAGGCCAACTGATGAAGTACACTGCTGAGGGGAGCAGTGGGCAGGTCAGGAGAGGTCTGCTGCACCATGTGGGTCAGCTCCCTGGCTGGGGATCGTGCTGCTGTGACTTACAGAGCCTCATGGTGCTTTAACCTGTTGAGCCACCAGGGAGAGTTCTAAACATTTTACTTTTTAAGGTAACAGTACACTTCAAAGAACGCATTTATCTCATATTTCTATTAGACAACATTTCAACATACAACCAACATCATAGTCATTAACAAGCTATGTTACAATGTTGTTCATATTAAGGGCCCTCCCTGGTGACACCACAGGTTGGAGTGCAGCACCAGGAAGCTAGCTGCAGTTGCTTCAGCACAAGTTCTATCCCCAGCCAGGGAGCTGACTCACATGGCGCAGCAGACCTCTCCTGACCCACCGCTGCCCCCTCAACAGTGTACTTTGTCATCTGCCTGTTCTCCTCACTCTGTCTCTGGTGAATCCTCTCACCACCCCTGCATCTCTAGCCTGTACCCCAGTTCTGCATGCATAAATAAATACATCTTAAAAAAAAACAATGTTCATATTAAGGCTTTGCAGTTTGGTGCACACTTCCCCCTTACAGCCCCTCTTGGTTTAGACTGATCCCATTTCTGGAGCACAACAGCCACGTGTGGCTCAGAAGGCTCAGAACAGAACAGTCCCTGGCAATCTTTGGTGACCTCTTGCTGTGCTGTTGCAAGACTTGACATTCACTTTACCTCCCTTACTTCGGAGTAGTGGATGCTTATCTGCCAGTATCAGAGCTTCATATGACAGGTGAGGCTACAGGGATGTTGTGATGATTCAAATACATTTTCTGTAAGTTTTTTTGCTGCAAGTATTTTCAACACAAACATCTGTGGACATGACTAATTGGCCATAAAGCAAAATTGTCCTAAAACCTAAAATAATGATCGACAGTTTGATTTCAAGTTTGGTCTATATGACAACACTGCGGTGGTTGGTTCCTTATTTTGAAACCTGTTACACTAGAGAAGAAAGAAGTCATGCTTAAGGCACAAAGTGCAACCCACATCCCACATTTTCCCCAGAACTTGGGACATCAGTCAAGGGCTGTATGTTCTACGTTAGCTACTTGCTGTCCGTACATCAAAACAGCATTGTGAAAACTTACACCAACATACAAAGTGCAGCCACCACCATGCATCATTACTCGTAGGAGTGAACAATAGGCAAGCTGATTTTGCCATCTATTTAACTCTCTCAACTAAGGTTTATCACTGTTTTCCATTGAGTTGGTGTATGTGATTGTTATCATCCACTATTTTAAGACCATCTTGAAAACACTGAAAGCTGCCAGACAGTTATTTTATCTTTTATAGCAATATTGCCTTGAAACAAATGGTTTTATAGCAAAAATGCTTGTGGTAAACTTATCTGTTTTGGTTCAGAATGGCAACTTCTCTGTGTACCAGAGTGTCAGGATCAGTCCTCACAAGGAAACCAGGGCGATTAGCAAGATGATGGTACACATGGCCCCTGGAGTGTCTGGCCAAAGGAAACGCTCAGTAAGTATCAGTCCTACTCCCCCATCCTCAATCCCAGGTGCATATTGCTGCAGATTAAAATTTTTAACTTGATGTTTTAAAAAAGGTTTTCCCCTCAAAGAAGTCACTCAGATGAGTCATCTTGCACGAAGAATGGTCGCAGCCAGGGCTAGAGTGTTGCTGGCTGAGAAATCCTTTTCAGAAACTTCCCACATTTTCAGTGATTACTCATCCAGAATTCTGCAGCCTCCAGGGGGGCTCACACACCCTGCTTTCTTCTTCTCCTTATTCCCAGAAAGGCTGGGAGAGAGAAGAAAGAGTAGCTTCTAAACTCCTCCGGCCAGACCAAGTTCCTTAGGACCCCAGCAGCTGCCAGGAGGGACAACTGTGGTGTTCATGCCACATGTGGCCTGGAGGTGACACCCGACTCTGACCAGGGCCCTAGAGCTGGCTGTACCCAGTCTTAGAATTGTTCAATTGGTAAAGGAGGGAGGATGTGAGGTCAGGGAAGGCTGCTGAGAGAGGGCTCCAGGCTTCAGTCAAAATGCACACACACACGGAGATTCTGTAATAAAGGAGGCCTGACTGCAGGCATTTCTGCCTTTCCTGCTATTCACAGCCATTGCCTATTCTAATAGGTGCCCACATACCCTTTAAAATGTTGCTAATCAAATAGTGTAACCTTATGGACTGAAGAATTACCGGAATCAGGCTGCTGTTTCTTTTTAGCATTTGAACTAATTATATACAGTGTCTAGCTATCAATAAAACTGATGAAAACCAAGCCAAAAAAAAATGATACTAGAAAGTTCTCTGAATTCAGGACTTGGGTGTCTATGGCAGTTGTTTACAAACTGATGAACTAACAGAAGAAGATGCTTTACAGAGAAAAAGGAGAGTCACAGGGAGTCAGAAGTGAGAGTGACAGAGAGAAAGGAATTCTACTGTGGGCCCTGGGCTCATGAGAGTGTTTTTTCTTTTTAACATGTAAGCTATTTAGACCACTAACAAAGATGACAGGAAGGTAGGTAGGTAGATCGTAGATAGAGAATGTTCTGGTACATCCTCATAATCAACATGGTGACAATCATTTTGACATGTTGGTAAAATCCAGAAAAATTGGTACAATTGATTTTGTCGAAGAAAGTAACTTATTCTCTTATTCTGGTGACTCCTTTCATCATTCGAAACCAAGCAGAGCACATCATCCACCAAGTGGCCAGTCCCATGGACTCAGGCCCAGGTGAACTCCAGAGGAGTCTTCCTCCAGTCCTCAGCTGTGAGTGAACTTGATCTTAAAGATGGTCTTGGAAATATGTGTGCTGGGAGAGGGGGATTTTAGTTATCACAGCGCCAGGGCTAAGAGAGGAACAAGTATGTCATTAATGAGGCAGGGGCAGGTGCCAAATGTCCTTCATTTGGTGCACCGCCCAGACAGCCCTGCGTAAAAGACCTGCTGACCATGTCTCAGGAAGTGCTCTAGTCATGGGGAGAAACCAAGTTGACATTAGGGCAAATCATCATTACAGAGAGCATGTAAGGACTTCCATGCTCCAGACTGTGTGCAAAGAACTATGTTGTACATCCACTCATTAGATCTCATTACAATATGTATTGGTCAACTTGAGCTGCAATAACAACATATCGTGGTCTGGCTGGCTTAAATAATAGACATTTATTTCTGGAGGCTGGAATCCAAAATTGCTGTGCCAGGTGATTGAGTTCTTACCTCATGAGGGCCTCTTCCTGGCTTGCAGATAGCTATTTGACCACTGTCCTCACTGTCCTCCAGAGCGTGAGCTCTGGTCTCTACATCTCCTTATAAAGACCCCAGACCCATGACCTCCCCTAAACCTAACTACCTACCAAAGACCTCACCTCCAAATACCACATGAGTGGGGGGAGGAGGGAGGAAAGGGCTTCAACAGATAAATTAGGGCCCACAGTCAGCGTAACACAACAATGATTGGTGTTCCCATTGCACCGATGGGGAAACCGAAGGTAAGGAGAGGGAAATAACTCCAAAGTCACAGACAAGCTAGAAAGCTTGGAAGTAAGCTCTGCTAGAATCCATAATACGAACTTTAAAATCCAAGCTCTGCTCATTCTGCTCACTCGTCTGTTTGGACACTGCTTTGGGAGAATTGCAGAAATTTAGCACTGGTAGGCAGAAACAAGGAAAAGGATTCCCTAGTCCCCAAGCAAAGAAACAGGGACTTCTGGGCTCAAAATTATCCTTAGGATCAGCTAAAATCCCAAAGTCCTTCATTCTGGGGTTTAAAAATCCTAGTTCCAGAGTAAGTAGTGAATTATGAGGCACTGTGATCAAAAGCCCCTTCCTGGACATGGTTCTGAGGCCTTGCTGTCTCCCAGGCGTGGCTGGGCTGGCTGACAGAGCCCCTTCTCTGGTCTGTTTTACAAATGGATGCTCCCCTGGCTGGCAGGGCCCACGACCTACCTCAAGACCAGAGGTCTCCTATTTAGTACTCTAATCCATGATAAATTATTTTATAGGCCTACTTTTTTTTTTTTAAAGATTTATTTACTTATTCGTATAGAACTGGGGTACAGGCCAGAGATGCGGAGGGTGAGAGGATTCACCAGAGAAAGAGCGGGGAGCAGAACAGGCAGATCAACCAAGTACACTGCTGAGGGGAGCAGCGGGCGGGTCAGGAGAGGTCTGCCTCACCATGTGGATCTTCTCCGGGGCAGGCGGGGATTGAACTCATGCGGAAGTGGTTTAAGCTTCTTAGTGCTGTGCTTCAACCCGCTGCACCACAAGGGAGGGCCCTCTAGGCCTACTTTTTAGTCTCATTTTAATATGAGGAGGAATGACTCTGTTCAGGAGCTGAGATGAACAAATTGGGAGCTCACAGCCCCCCCTAATATTCCAGGACTGCCCTAGGTGAGACCATAAACCAATGACATTCTCTTTGCTCTCCACTACATGCCCCCCTCTTTCCACCCTTCCACCCCCACCATTTGGAGTCAGAATCCAAAGCTAATTCATGTACTGACAAGTTATTTTTTCTTCCTTTCTGAGCCTCAGTTTTCTAATCTGTAAATTGGGAGTAATGATATTTACCTCAAAGTAAAACTGTGGTCAAGACTAAATGATTAGATAAAATGGGGCAAAGCTGGGCAGCCAGATGGGCTCTATCCTCAGGCCTTGCTCACATGTAGTGGGCGGGGACCCCTCCAAGGAGCCCACCAACCACCACCTACAGTTAAAGGAGGCCCTTCCTGGCGCATCTGCTTTGCCTCTGACAAGTGCTTCACAACACAACAGTCACTGTGAAATCTGAACTACATGTGTCCCTTGATTTTTAAATGTTTGAGTCATATACCACTGTGCTGTTACAATAGACTTACCTCCGCACACCTGTTTTCACTAATTGAAAAGAAACCTGCAGAGGATTTTCACTTGTACGACAGAAGTCGAAAAGCAGAACTACAGTAAAGTGTGTGCTTTGCAGCAGTGCCCTGGGAGAAAACACGAGGGGCCTGGCAAGTCGGTCGGTCCCAGGTGCTTCTGCAGCTACCCAGCGTCCAGCCGCCCAGAGTTTCCAACTGTCTCTGTGAGTGTCTGTGCCTTACCTCGGCTTCTTTTGTGCATACAATAGCAAGACGTGTCCTAAAGTGTCAGAAAAACCCAAGAGAGCTCCCGAGGGTGTTATGTATCACATAAAACGTGATCAAAACCAAATGCAGTCGCAACCGCCAGAAGCCAAGTCGGCCAGGAACTGAACGTGATGCATTTGGTAGGGATCTTTGCTCTGACTGACTACCGCAAAGATTGTGGAAACGTATTTCTTTGCTTTTGAAGGACTGTGGGGGTGAGAACAGGTTTGCAGGCTGTTTTGGGTGCCTGCAAAGAACTGTATTATATGAAGAGGCATGAGGTGCAGCAGTTGAAGCCTGTTGTATTTTAAGCCATATTAGCCAGCAGACGACCAACCTCCTCCTGTGACTTGGGGGCAGGCAGACACGGAACAAGGAGTAGACGGTGGTCACCTGCCTGACCAAATGGATTCAGACCCCGGTGAGATGTTACTAGATGGCCTTTTCCTCTCTCCTCCCCAATCTCCTGTGCCATCTCCCACCCCACCCACCAACATTCCGCCTAATAGGCCTCTATCACCACCTCTCGGCCCTCCCCTGTGCTCGCTGCCTCTCTGATCCCGGTAGGTGAAATTACACTGTATATACATTATTTTTTTTACTTTATGCAGGCTGTGTTTATCCTATTATTCCTGCTTTAATAGTATGTCATTGGTATGTGTGCTATTTGATGTTTCTTGGGGGGGACTGGGAATGTACAAAAATTTTACCATATAAATTAATGGTAATTTTTTGGGGAGGCTTTATTCCACTTTGGTAAAGTTTTCATAAGAATGCTTTGCTTTTGGCTAGCAGGGAAATAGTACTTTGGCTTTTTAGCCCTCACAAGCTAGTATAGGCTCCAGCCAGAAATTAGCACAACCAAGCAGATTAGAGTGGGAGAGTGGAAATTACTTGAGGAATGTCCAGTAATCTGAAGGCACAATTAGGTGTCCTTGAGGGGTTCACACATAAAGAACACTATGGGGTAGACCCAAAACTCTGGTCTAGGTCTCCTGCTGCTTTCAGACCTGGTCAGGGAGTGTCAGGTACCCTCTCAGGTACCCTCTGACCACCTGGACATCTGACCATCTCTGCCCACAGGAGTCTTGGCTATGTCTGAAAGTGATTGGGAAGTGACCTCAACTTTATGGGGGCTAGAGTCAACTTAAATTGCTGTCAACTTACCTTCCAACTGTCAGCTGAGGAGAGAGCATCATATATTTTCCATCAATAATTCAACTATCTTAGGAACAGGGGCTCCAGGGGCCCCCTGGGCAGCCAAGTCACTTCATTCATTATTTAGCAGCCACCCACACCTTGCTCCTCAATGCTGAGGTCCTCTCAGATCTTCCACTGCCTCTCTCTGCCCCTTGTGCTCACCTTTTTCTACTCTCCTGTGAGGCTACTCCCTGTCATCTTGTGTGGCTGCTTCCAGATTCTATAGTTTCCCACATCTATATCTTGCTAGCCGACAGTTTCCTTTTTGTTCATCGAAATTATATTGCACAGAGTATATTTTTAAGTTTGTAAACTAATGGGCTGAATTTAGAGCCAATGTAAGTTATGGTCGGGATTTAGGGGTTGGGGACCATGAAATTGGGTTCTTGTCCTGGCAATGCCACTTATGAACTGTGTCACCTTAGGGGAATTCCTTAGCCTCTCCAGCCTCAATGACATATTTTAAAAGGGAATCACATGTTGCCATTAATCATTGCTGTGCAGCAGTCATTCTAAACCAGTGTCTTAGCACAGAAATTTCCTTTCTTGTAATTCTCTAGATCAGGAATTCAGAGAAGGTTCAGTTGGGTGATGCTTCTGTCCATGTGGAATCAGCTGTGCTCACACTCACACCTGCTACAAGTTTGTTATTTGGCTCTGCTGGAAGTTGCAAGAAGGTTTCACTCGCATGTCAGGTGATTAGACACAACAGAAATTTTTTATCTTCTGGAAGCTGAGAAGTCCAAATCAAGGCATTGCAGACTCAGTGTCCAGTGTGAAACTGTGACCTCAGGGATGATTGTCGTCTCACTGTGAACCCACAGAGGAATAGAGAGCTCACTGCCCTCCTAAAGTCTCCCCCTTCCTACCTCATTACCTTGGGGGCCAGAGTTTCAAAATATGAACTGTGGGAGACATAAACAGTTACATCACAGCAACTATCGTTCTTGAAAATTTGAGCCTCAATATTATACCTGAGAATACAAAAACATCTTGTGAGGCATAAAAATGTTTTCACCCTGCCCAACTTCAAGCCCTCAGACAAAACAACCCACACCAGAGTACTGTTTCTAATATGAAACGCCACAGACACTCACACAAGAAGCCCTTTCCTGTGTTTCAGGCCTTCGCCCCAGCGCCCAGCCGGCTCTGATGCACCGTGGGAAGGGAGACAGCCCGAGGGGCACAAATGGGTTGTTTTTAGTTAAATTGTGTGTTTTCTACTTAGGCTTCCCTTGGAGAGTTTTACATGCACTCACTATTTTCCAGGCCTCCATGACCTAATGCGGAGATAGCTGCGCACAATTTAAAGTCTATTCTTCTTGAGAAAGGCTACTTAATAATTAGCCAGCTACTTATTTTCCCTTTAATCTCTGTAATTACCTTTTTATAACTGAGGCAGGAGGAGGGCTGCGAGCCAAACAAATCCAACAGGTGAAAGCGGTATCAGGAGAAGGGACAATTAGCCAACCAGTGAGGCCCAGAGGCGGGGCCGACACAGGGAGCTAAATGTTACCCCAGCCCGGCGGCATGGAGCACCGAAAGGGGCCAGTTGGGGAGCAGAATGTTCTTCGATGATGAGCTTTTCTAATAAATGAGACTTCAGGAGAAATTTAACTATCAAAAAGTTTCCTAGAAAAACAATGTTCTGCTTAGTAGCTGGGACGAGCGAACAATAATCCCTGGTGCCATGTCTCGGTCCGGAGAACCCGCATCAACCTGCCACGCGGCGCCTTTGGGCGCTCACTGCGAGCTTAGCCCTGCGTCCACCAGGGGGCGTGTGTCAGGAGTCCGCGTCCAGGCCAGGTTACGCTCGGTGGGCGGCCCAGAGCCTGCTGCGATGCTGGCGCGGGTCAGCTTTCAATCCATACGGAATGAATATACAAGTTTACTGCAAGCCCAAGGGTCTGGTTATTTCCAGGCTCTTATTCTGAACCCACACTTGGTGATGAATCCTAAGGTGTAGGTGGAGAGGGCCGAGGACTCTCAGAGATGATCTACCCACTGGTTCAGGGTAGCCAGAAGCCGGCATTTCTGGGCTTCGGGGCCTGGCGGTGCTGCTTACCTGCAGGCACCTCTTGGTCCTTAGTAGTCTCATCCCCCAAATGGGTGTAGTAGTAATAATCACGTCTATGTTGTAGCGTTGCAGCAAGGATTAAATGAATGAGTCCATGCAAAGCTCTTAGAAATGTGGTGATTATAAATTGTAGGAAAATACTATCACTGTTGTCATTCAAACTCTCATCTGAATTTGCATTGCTTTTGGTCTTTTTAAAGAATTTAAACTAAGCTTTAAATTTCAGCCTTATTTCCATTTAATTGAGATTCTGTTGGAGATCATTTGTGCAAAGGTGATATTGTTTAACATGTTCCCGAGAAAAGTGGTGCCATTGGTTACATTTTCATTATTCTTGTGGTGCATAACAAACGTTCCTAATTGCGACATTTCCCACTGGTTCTTTCTCTGGCTACAATAAATGTTCACAGAACCCTGCTAAGTTTGCATCCCTCCAGTGCAGTTTTCTCCTATGGTTGTTTACACTGTCCCCCTCAGCTAAGATGGAACTAGGTTGGCTATAGTCACCTTCCTGATGGGACTTGGCCAAACAGGAATCTGTGGGAGGCTTGAAAGGCAGAAGGGAAACCATCAACAGCCCCTGCAAGTTAAGGCGTTTAAAAGTAGAGAAAGACCGGTGCGGACAAGCAGCAGATTCCAGTTCGTCCTGCATTTCTGTGACTGTGAGCAGCTCCTCTGCCTACCTGTTGCTCTGTGACCAATAACACTGCAGGCAGCCCAGAGGCAGCGGCACCAGCACCAGCCCCTCTGGCCTTGCCTACAGGATTCCTGTGGTTCCCACCACTACCACCTTGTTACAGGATGTCTGGCTGCTAGGTCCCAAGGAGCTCTCATTTGTCCCTCCAAGCTAGTAGTGCTTTGACAGATCTTGCCCAAATTCCAGGGATACATAACACTTTTATTTAACATCCTTTAGTTATAAAGTTGATGAAAAAAAAAATCCACTTCCCAGCAGGGCCACTTGTGTTTGCATGCTTTTCTGTACTTGTGTGGATTTGCACCGAATACTCTGGTCTCCTCCCATGTAGGGAAGACATGCTCAGAAGGTGTCTCAGCCTCTGTGAGTGGTGTGTGTGGGAGTAACCTGGTGATGTAAGGGCACCCTGGCCAGGGTGGGTTTCTATGTCTAGGCCCTAAACAGCTGAAGTGGTTCTGGCCATCCTTGGCCCTGAACTGGAATATAAGAGTTGGAAATCAAATGAATGAGTGAATGAATGAATGAGTGAAATATTTTGTTTGCCATTAGAGGTGTTTGGGGTCTTCGTTTATTTATTTTTAGATTTATTTATGCATACAAGAACTAGGGTATAGGCCAGACTTTCGGGGGGTGGAGGGGAGGTGAGAGGATTCACCAGAGACAGAGTGTGAGCAGAACAGGCAGATGTACTAAAATATACTGCTGAGGGGAACAGTGGGCAGAACAGGAGAGGTCTGCTGTGCCATGTGGGCCATCCCTGGCCGGGGATCAAACTCATGCTGTAGTGGCTTTGGATAGCTTCATAGTGTTGCACTTTAGCCTGTTGCACCTTGAGGGAAGGCCGCTGGGGTCTTTATTTAGAAGTTTGATGATGTGTGGAGATATGCTGTAGGAATTTAACTTATTTATATCAATCAGCTTATGGTAAAATTGGTTTCATTGTATGTTGTTTCTCTTAAAGTCACTGGGGTGGGGTAATATTGTGACTTCCAGGTAAGGATTTTGAGGTGCACTCATTTTTTTACAGAATTTTTTTTTTATTTTATAACAGCTTATTTTTACATCATTTTGTACAATTTTTAATCTCAATTGTGCACTCCTTATTAATCAGCTAATGTGTCTGTGTATGTGGAACATTTCATGTCTTAACAGGCTCAGCAGCTGCCCCAGAGGGTGGTGGGGTGGGCTGCAGAAACAACTGGAATATTGATCACAGACTATGCAACTATTTCTCAGGGTTTCCAAGAATTAGGGTAGAAGAACCTTGTGATAGCACAGCATTTCCATTATAATCAAGAGGAGGATGGCAAGGGTTTATTTTGGATTTTCAAGGAGATACAACCTTGTTGTGTGCCCTATACTGGCAAGGCAGAACGTAACTCCCGCTCTGGGCTGTGGCTGCCCATCAGTACATGTCTCTGCCAGTCACTTCAAAAGCGTTTCAGAGGCCAAGCATGATAAGCGAGCATAATGATTTCAGTATTAGGGAAAATTTCCAGGGAGTTACATTCTAAGTTAATAAACTGAGACTGAGTTTGGAAGGATGATTAAAGCCACCCAACTGGTCTGTTTTCTGTGGTAGACATTCTGGGGTTCATGGATGGCTCCATGGGGTCCCCCAAATGACGTGGCATTTTATTCGGAATAGTGCTTGTTGTGTTTTTATGAGAAGAGAGGCAGCAGCTTTCTTCAGATCCTCGAGGGTGCCCTTGACCTCTTGAAGATTAAGTCTTGATCAGATTGAACATGTCTGAGATGATGTCTCCTGAGATGAGCCCTGTGGGCAGTTTCTCCCTGAAGCATGCCCTCCCATGGGTCTGTTCAACCCAAACTGGGACAGGAAGTAGGGCACCCCAATGGCTTATAAGTGTTAAACTGAGTCTACTTCCTTAGTAGTAGTTTCTTTTATCTGTAAAGGAGACTATTTGGACTCAAGTGGGGGTGAATAGAAGAACGGACTGCTCAAATTTTCAGAAAGAAGTCAATCACAAAGGAAATTATTTCCAACAACCCTCACATCAGGTAGACTTGAGACTCTAGGCTCAGCTAACAGCAAGAGGCGGTCTGGAAGGAGAATGAAAGAGAAGAGTGTGGGTGATGAGGCATCTGTGAGCTCGGGGCTGGTTTTCTGTAGATTTTGACTCTACAGGATCCTGGGTGTAAAGTCTTGGTGTCCTACTTCACATCTCTGGGCCTGTATCCTCATCCATAAAAGGGAGATGATGATAATAATAGGACTGACTGAGCAGAGTTGTTTGTGAGGATATAGTGGGTTTACACTTAATAAAGCCCCAGCAAGTGCTGGGAAAGAGCCAGTAGATGACCAGGGTTATCTTCTTCTTCCTTCCTGTCCACCCCACAGTCAAACTCATCAGGTGCTTCAGCGTCAATTGATTGCTAGGGCAGGCCCATAATTTGAATCCACTTCCAATCAAATTGTGATGGATTGAAGCTGACATGTGCTCTTTAGCCCAGGGGGGTCTCAGTCTGCATTTTCATGGGCTCTTTGGCCAACATGATGGGAAAAGTGGTCCAAGAGCAGCGCTGCTGAGGGTGGGATATACTTTTTAATTGTATATTGTTGATTGACGTGATGTTGTTATACAACACCATATGAGTCAGAGGTTCACATCTCTTCAATTGTATGTCACCATACCATACCCACAACCAAGGCACCCACACTTCTTCTGAAGGCAGGATACTGAGGCTCCTCAAATTCTGCTGCTTAGGCAACCATGATCTTCGCCCATCCCCAGAGCCAGCCAATGGGCTACACAGAATCATGTCACCTGCGACAAATATGCAAGTTTGTGGGGGCCTTTGGTGAATTTTACATCAGCTGAATCAACAGTAGAGGTGTGGCAGATGGGAGGTGCTCCCCTCTCCCCTCCCGAGACAACCTGCAGGGAGCAGAGGTAACTGACACCTCTAGTGGGCACCTCTAGTGCCTTTCGCACACTCTCCCAGGGCTGGTGCCAGCTGGTGACTGGGCATGGTAGACCCAGGACCGCCTGCCCAGTGTGGAACCCTCTACTGCAGCCTTTCCCTGGGAACTTCTCATCACTAAGCCAAGATGTCTTAGGGCTGCACCGCAGTCTGCGCTACTGGGCCCTGGGGCCCTGCTTCCCCCTCCCTTTACGGTGTCAGACCTGTCCTTGCCCACTCCTGACTCCTCCCCCTTTATGGTTTCCTGACTATATCTTTGGCACATCAAGCCCATTTTGGTATTTGCTTCTCAAAAGACTCAAATAGACACAAAAGAGTCGGAGATGACTATTTTTGTAGTCATAAAATCCTGATTGATTTAGGCCTGGTAACAGCTCTGAGGTATAAAATTTTAATAAAAGCACCATTGATTAGGAAACACCCTGTGGGCTCCACCTTTAATGGGTCTGAGGCAGCTTAACTGATGGAGGAGATAGACTTCTGTCAGTTCAGAGCTGAGTGAGGCAACCCTGGGGCTCCTGGGAGGGAACATTTGTGGCAATCACAGAAATTCATTCTTTGGGAAGTCCCCACTTTCCCAGAAATCCCAGTGGACATCTGCATCATTGTCCTCAAGGCCAGCTCCCCTGCGTGGGAAGAACTTGGCAGAGAACCTTAGAAATTGAGATAGGTTGCCAAGTAGAACTAATCAATAATAGGATGCAAGAGAATGTAAGGGCGGAGGAAGTAATAATGCATATAGGAGGAAAATGTGGCCCGTGGACAAGATCCAGGAACAGTTCCACTTGTCACCTGATAATATTTAATAAGCACCTAAGCACAGAAAATACAGTTTATAGAGAGATTATCCAAGGCAAGGTACAGAACCACAAGACTTTACAGCAGGGGCCCTGGGAAACTATCTTCTAGCCCAGTGGATTTCAAACTGATCCTCTCTGGGATCAGA
The DNA here is from genome assembly GCF_000260355.1 of Condylura cristata. Lineage (NCBI taxonomy): Eukaryota > Metazoa > Chordata > Mammalia > Eulipotyphla > Talpidae > Condylura > Condylura cristata. The sequence goes on from NW_004567110.1 coordinate 26,159,402, forward strand.
GTTTTCCTCTCTGGGAAAGGAAAGTGGGGGTACCTAAGGTAGGGGTCTCTAGTTCAACCAAAACTCCTCTACCACAAGCGTTCTGCTTCTCAAAACCAAGTCTAGAAACCACTCATGTACTCTCACCCTTCCTTTAATCTACACAAAAATAGAAACCCAGAGAGGTTATATGTTTCACTCAAGGTCACACAGCTCATTAACAGTAAAGGCAAGAGGGTACAAACTCTTGGCACCTTTGACCGTAGTTCTTCCTGCTCTCTTTCTTCTTCACTATTTCACTACCCAAAGAATTTATAACTTCTATGTCAGTTTAGTGCTTTTACCAGATTGAACAAATGAGCCCAGTCAAGCAGATGTTCAGGTTAGGATTGGATAGCTGTACCAATTTCTTGGCCAGAGAAGATGGGACTAATGTGATTTCCCTCTAGCAATCCTATTTTACTTGATTATTTTATGCCTTGATATTTATTTATTTATTAAAAGCTTTCTTTGTTTATGCATACAAGAGCCTGGGTACAGGCCAGAGATACAGAGGGTGAGAGGATTCACCAGAGACAGAGTGGGGAACAGAACAGGCAGATCTACGAAGTACACTGCTGAGGGGAGCAGTGCGAGGGCCAGGAGACTTCTGCTGTGCCATGTGGGTCACCTCCCTGGCTGGGGATCAGACTCCACCTCATGCTTCAGTGGCTGTGGATAGTTTCTGTGTGCCGTGCTTTAACCCTTTGCGCCACCAGAGAGGTCCCTACACATTGATGTTTAAATCTGTCTTCCCTCTATTTGTCCTGTTTGCCTTGAATTTACTCATGGCTATTTAAATCTATCATTAACCAATGTTCTACTGCAGCAGTAACACCGAATTGTCCAAACTGCACAGCTTTTAGAGCCAGACAAATTGAATGGGGTCCTGACTCCTCCAGGACCTCAGACAAGTTGACTTGATCTTCTGGAGCCTTGGTTTCTTCATCTGTGAAGTATGAACAGCACCTACTTTTATAGGCTGCTGGAGATTGATTAGAAATGAACTAAGTTAAGCCCCTTGTCAGAGCCTGGCACACAGTAGGTTTGCTATCATTGCTGGAGACATAGTGAAAGACAAGAAGGCTGGCTCTGAAGGCAGTGAAGGGGTCCCACGCAGTGGGGGAGACAGTGCTTGTGGCACCAAGGGAACAATGAAGTGCCCATTACCTCTGCGGGCAGTAGGTGCTTGGAAGGCAGAGAAGCACGAGAGTGCAGAGTTTCTTTCCAAAGACCACTTAGGCAGAAGAGCCTGGAAACTTATAGGGTAGGTGGTGGGTTGGGGACATGGAGGAAAGTGTTTGTGGAGGGGATACCAATCAAGTAGGCACAAGGGAGAAGGAGAGTCAGAATCGAGTGCTCTGAGTTATTGGGAGTGGGCTCAGCGAGCAAGGAGCCTAAAAGGGGTGAATTACTGAGGGGCAGGAAAGGCTCCAGACACCAGTGTTGCAAGCCAGAATCTTTGCTGCTCTAACAGAAAGGAAAATTCTGCCAAGATTAAGCGTGAATTCTGGAAATGGATCATTGTTCTTCATGCAAACCCTGAGTTGCTATAAGAACTGAGGACAGAATAAAGCTGTAGTAAAGCCCCCCACCCCCCAGTTTTTCAGAGGTGAGGGAACAGACCCAACTGGTTTAAGCGACTTCCCCAAAGCTCCCCAGCTGGGAAATGATAGAGTTGGAATTTGAGCCCAAAATTTTTGATTTCCCAAATCCTTACATACCACAGGTTCCACTTTTCTTTGGTTTCTTTCCTGAGTGTCAAACAGGCTTGGGTAGTTAGATAAGGATTATGTGGAGGAGAGCAATAAATCTTGACTGACTGAATTGCAAACATGATGACAGTGTTCTCTAACACTAAGTGCACACTGAAGTCACCCAGACAGACTAAAAAAACAAGTTGTTCCCCAGACTCCGGTGCACAACTACACCCGGGTCCCAGGACAGGGTCTGCGCAGAGTCATCTTTAAGGCTCCCAGGTGGTTTATGTGCAGCCAGGACTGTGAATCATGGAGCCGGGGTGTTGAACACACCTGGCCCAACCCTACGTTGGCATTTCTAGGGAGTCTCCCACCTGACGTGCCATCTGGGAGCCAAGGGCCCTTCTGTGCTCACTTCATCAGCAGCCGGCATCTCCCTCCCTCCCCCCCTCTGCCATTCTGCCTCTTGAGTTGTTCTTCATACTGTGGTGGTGACTAATTAATCCTCCCGGAACAATCAACGAAGACCTGATCGTGGGTGAGCCATCTGGAGATCCTTTCTGGTTGACTTGGACTTTGGGGAGGATGAGGGGAAGCAAGTGAGAAATGACTCATCCTCCAGATGAGACTCAGAAATTGTGCTTACTCCAGGACAGTGGTGTGAGTTTTCCTGCTGCCTCTCTGTGGTTCCAGATGGTCCCCTTTCTCCATCCACACCTCCATGTCTGCACTCTCTTCCATGATATGGGAAAATATGGGAAAGCCAGGACCTTCCCGGACACTCCTGTTTCAGCTCACAAAGTGGACTTAGTATTCTCTCAACAACTCGTTGTCTATAAGGCTATTGCTTCTCTAATCAGGATTTATTAAAGCCTCTTTAAAGATCAGAAACCAAGAATTTGACCTCTTATTCATTACATTTCGACTCTCTCTTCCCTAAATCTGCTATCTTGAGTGGTGGACAGAGTCTTCTGTCTTCGTGCTTAGAAGGAATAGGAGGCCCAAAATGGCTTTGCATGTGCTTGGCCCACATCACCAAACCAAAACTTAGTACCTAATCTAGTTGCAGTTTCTATCTTCCCTGGGAAAGTAATCTTTACCATTCAGCCTGGAATTTCCTGGTCCGCACCAGTGAGGTGATTGGCCATGAAGTCCTCTTCTGTCCCCCATAAGTACATTACCTAAGTGTGAAGTGGTCTTTTTTTTTTTTTTTAGCCTATGGTTTCCTTTTCCTCTCCGTAGCCCCGGAGCTATCTTCTGTTTGCTAGATGGAATGCTGCGTGGATTCTGAATTGTTGAATAGTCAATTAGATGGACTCAATTGTATTTTTATTCCTTAACAGTAGTTTTCTTATTTTATGGATGAGTGGCGTAGGAGCTGATCACTCACAAATGTTTATGGAACACTTGTTTTTTTATAAGACAGACATGTTGTTAGATCCCTGCCATGTCCCCTTATCTGGGGTGGGGATCTCATCCCACAGCTGTCCCCCTCTCTGGGAGAGAGGGTTTGGCTCCTGATTGCCACCTTACCTCCATGACCTACTGGTAAGGAGTAGATTCCAAGCCCTTGCTTCAAAGGGTGTGTGGTTTATGGTCCTCAAAATTCTGGCTAACCCTGGCCTGGGTCACATCTTTCATCAGCATTTGCCCCTTCTCTGTTCCTGCTTCCCCAGTTCCCTGACTGGTATTCCTTTAGCAAACTGCTTCAAAAAGTCAAGTCTTTGAGTTTCCCTTCTAGGAAACTGACTAGAGACAGAAAGTTTGCCCAGTACTGTGAGAACCACAGATACAGGGTTCTTATTTGTAAAATGCTCCCTGGCCCATTACAAAGGCCAGACATTAACATGCAAAAACTTAAAAGTAGCAAATAACAATGAAGATACTTTGGGACCTGCCCAAGATAGACACTATTAAGGTGAAATTTAAAGGTGGAATGTTTGTAAGGAGAATGGTAAGGACTTTTTTTTTTTTTTAAAGATTTATTTGTGCATACAGAACTGGGGTACAGACTAGAGAATCAGGGGCAGCGAGAGGCTTCACCAGAGACAGAGTGGGGAGCAGAACAGGCAGATCGACCAAGTACACTGCTGAAGGGAGCAGGGTCAGGAGAGGTCTGCCACGCCATGTGGTCACCTCCGGGACAGGTGGGGATTGAACTCATGCAGAAGTGGCTTCAGCCTCTTAGTTCTGTGCTTTAACCCTCTGCGCCACCAGGGAGGGCCAGGACTTATTTTTTTAAAGATTGATTTATTTATGCGTAAGAACTGGGGTACAGGCTGGAGGTGTGGTAGGTGAAAGGATTCACCAGAGACAGAGTAGGGAGCAGAACAGACAGATTGCTGAGGGGAACAAGGGATAGGTCAGGAGAGGTCTGCTGTGCCATGTGGGTCAGCTCCCTGGCTGGGGATCAAACTCATGCTGCAGTGGCTGCAGAGAGCTTCATAGTGCTGACCTTTAACCCATTGCGCCACCAGGGAGGGCCCGGAATCTGCATTTCCAACAAGGTCCCCATGGGTGCTGGTGCTGCTGGTATAGGGACCACACTTGAAGGCCGTGTGCTGTAGTAGGTTAAGATTTGAGAGACTTTAAGATTTAAGAGCAATTTTTATTTCCTGGGATGCATGCTTATACCAGGGGCCTTCCCTACACCACTCAGATAGTAGATTTAGGGAAGAGAGGGTCGAAATGTAATGAATAAGAGGTCAAATTCTTGGTTTCTGATCTTTAAAGAGGCTTTAATAAATCCTGGTTAGAGAAGCAATAACCTTAAGAGCTGTGACTTATGAATGTGAGAATCAGGGCTTGAGGGAGAAGGGGCTCCTGCTGGTCTTCCAGGTTTGGCTGTAAGTGTCTGAAGCCAAAGTCTCCAAGAATGAGAACGTAAGGTTTCCACACAAATCAAACATCATTGAATGAGGGCCTGCCACCTGTTTTTGTGAATAAAGATTTATAGGAACATAGGCCCGGCCATTCATTTCATGTTGCTTAGGCCTCTTTCCTCTTTCCCGTGGCAGAACTGAGTGGTAGCTACAGAGACAGAATATTCTGTGAAACCAACAATATTGAATATATGGCCATGTGTAGAAAAAGTTTGCCCAATAAATCTGTCTTTTAAAATGCAAAGAAAAAGGTTGCCCTCCCTTGCTATAAATCAGAATCTGACTATGGTGGTGGGGAGTGGAGCAGGGAGGAGGTTGATGATGAAGGAGCTTTTCTATCTCTGAGAAAGATGAATGCTTACAAGCTGATGGGGAAGCAGAAAATCATGAAGCTTATGATGGATTTATCTCTTAGCCTGGAAAGGACATGAATCAAATTATTTTCAGTCATAGGAAAATAAACTTCTATTGCTCAATGATCTGGAAAGTTCATATTCAGAGGGGAAGTTTACCAGGATCAGAATGGGAGGAGTGAAACAAAAGGAAGATGCAAGCAGACCACAGGGGAGCTGCCTTGGGTGGCTCAGCCCCACCACACCCCACATCCCCTGGGCCCCCCACCCCCACCCCGCCCCAGGAGCGGGGCACCATCTCTCCAAGGCCATCCTCCTCCTGAGGCTGCACCTTGTGCTGCTCCACATTCAGCAACTTCTCAACATTTGAGCGTCCAACTTCCACTGAAGGCGAGTTTCTCCCCCCAATCCAGAGAGGAGATGCCTAGAGGCCTCCAGAATGACTTGTCTGAAGACTCGATGCCAGGTCTGTCTCCTCTTTCAGGGTTCTCCCACTTTTCCTCTCTTAAGAAGGGGAGAGGCTGACATACTGCTGGCTGGGCACCAGCCAGGGTAGGCAAGAAATAAAAAGCACAAGGGTCTGTAGAGGGTGGTTCTACTTGCAATGCAGATGAATTCATTCATTTGTTCATTCACTCATTCATCTTCTAGCTGAGAGGAGAAATGAATTTTGTGTTTTTTTTTTTAAGTGTTTATGCATACAGAACTCTGGGGTACAGGCCAGAGGTGCAGGGGCAGTGAGAGGATTCACCAGAGACAGAGTGGGGAGCAGAACAGGCAGATCAAAGAGATACACTGCTGATGGGGAGCAGCCGGTGGGTCAGGAGAGGTCTGCTGCGCTGTGTGGTCACCTCCAGGGACCGAACTCATGCTGAAGTGGCTTTAGCTTCTTAGTGCTGTACTTTAACCCGCTGCGCCACCAGGGAGGGCCTTGTTTCTTTTTTTAAGGTCCTTAAAAACTGTTGCTCAGGTTCTCCCTGATGGCACAATGGGTTAAAGCACCACATTATGAAGCTCTCTGAAACCACTGTAGCACGAGTTGATGAGGAGATGGCTCAGGAAGCCTGTCAAGACCACATCTTGAACACGGGCCTGGATCCTAGGTGGTCTTCTCTAGGAGGAGAGAGAGGCAGACCGACTAATATCAAGTAACACCAAGCTCAGGGCTTCTGAGCTCTTTTTTATTCAGAAAGCCAACTTGGCTGTTAAGGGAATCATAGATCATTTTGGGATCAAACAAATATCTCCCTCCCTGAGAAGTAGGTTGAATTAGAAATGCTTTATTTTGACTCGGGTGATAGAGTGACAAGTCGGGCTGAGATCAGATGACTAAAGGCTGGATCACAGGAGGATTTTTATTGAATCCTCGTTCTTCCCACCAAGCGGAGGGTCTGTACGGTTGGCTGGTGGGCACTGCCACCCACTGACAAGTCTCCGGGGGCAGAAAGAGAAGTGTCAGTGATGAGTAAGGCGGCTGAGGTCCCTGGGGGTGGCGCCCACAATCCGTGGGGTGAGTTAAGGTAAACTATTGTATCCACTTTGGAATGAAATGACTAAACAGTGAGATCCAAGCCTTGTTCCGAAGGGAACAATTTATTTAAAAATAAACTTTTGACTGAGAGGAAAAGAAAAGGCAACAGCTCACATTTCCAGCGATGCCTTCTAGAAAGAAGTCTGTGTTCCCAGTGCAGATGCTGGCGGAGGGTCGAACTCGTGCTGCAGTGGCTGTGGTAGCTTCATCGTGCTGTGCTTTAACCCATCCCGCCACCAGGGAAGGCCCAGTGTGGAAGTAATTTTGCTAAAGTTAAAGATCAATGGTTGGTAAATCAGGGTTTATGGTAGCAGGGGACACATGGGTGGAACGGGATCTTTAGGACAGGGAAACTCGGGTAAGCTCACGGTGGGGGCGTGCCATGTGTTTATGAAAGCTCCCAGAATGACAATACAGAGAAAGCTGTGGTGTAAACGATGGACTTTGGGTAAGGAAAGAAACATCACTCTGGCAGCTACTCACCCACTGCTCCGGTCTGTGCTGTGTCATCACCCTTCACACCAGGCCCAGCAAGCCGTGCTCAACAAATGTCGGCAAACTGCATGGATGTCAGGCAAACTGTTCTCTGAGATGACTTTTTCCTCCCTTTCTTTTCTTTCCCTAACATTTCCCTCTCTCCTCTCCTTCCCCCCACCTTCCTCCCTCCCTCTCTACATCCCTCTTCCCTTCTCTCCCTTGCTTCATGCCTGATTATTAAAAGGATCCTTTGTATACTTGAAATGCAAATAAATACTTCATTCTGAAGGTGTATGTCCTTATGGTTGAGAAATGAGAATTTATTCTTTATCTGATCATTTCCTGCTGTTCATCATCTACGTTCAGTTTTTGACACTTATCCATCAGCCTGAAGCCCAGAGGGCGGGCCATGGGGAAGGGCAGCAGGAGGTGACGTGAGCAAGGAGAAGGTGAAAGCACAAGCACAAGCCAAGGCCCATAGGGAAGGGGGGACCCCTCGCCTGTTCTCTGACTTTGGAGTAAGTAGGCCACTACGGGGTGGCAGGCAGCCCACTCCCTTTCCAGCACTTTGACGGCCTGGCCCTCCTGCTTCGGCACCTTGCCCATCTGCTGATGGGCTGGCTGTCCCCAAGGACCTAGGGCTGTGTGCCACTCAAATCCTCAGCTGGCAGATGCTTGCACTGATCCCCAAGACTGAATCCTGGTAGGTTTGGGGGTGGGGGAGTGTTAGAACTGGACTAGACCTTTGCTCACTAGCCCCCCTCCCCCAGGAGCCCCCAGATGCATGGAGAAGGCGAGCTGGAACATGACTTTGGGTGTCCTCAGTGGTTCTCAAACTGGAGTGGCCACTGGAATCCCCCAGAGGGCTCAGGCCCCACCCCAGGGCTTCTGACTCGGTGGGCCTGGGAAGGGCCTGAGAATGCACCTTTCTCACAAGCTCTCAGGTGATGGAGGATCTCCACTTTGAGAAACACTGCTCTAGCTATCATCGCCTTCTCCTCTGGGGCATGACACTGTTCCAGCACCCACCCCTAAAGTTTTGCTGCTCACCTGTCCAGGAAGAGGCCTAGAGACTGTCATCTGCTCCCCTGCTCCCCACCCAGCCCTGAGTTATCAGCCTCAGCAAAAGTGCCTGGAAGCCCAGACAATGCAGACAGCTGGTAGTGGTGGTAGGGGTGGGGTGGGGTGGGGGACCAGACCCCACTGTTGACCCTGATGCTTACACAAAGGCTCGCTGAGGAGCGAGCTTGCTGACAAGCACTAACCTGCAATTTGGGGATGAGCCAATTCTAACATTAAACCCAGGGGTGCCTGGCTCTGGAAACTGATGCCACACCTCTCTTGCTCACCAGCCCACACAGCCTGGGGGCTTCCTCTCCCTCTGGCAGAGGCCTAGGAACTGTTCTTGTCACAAACCGATACCAAGACCCACAGTCCTGAAAATGAGGAGTGAGGAAGTGAAAGCTGCAGCATGTTGGCTTCCAGCTTAACAGAGCTGCTGCCCAGACCCAGAACTCAAACCTGAGACTGGCAGAGGAGAGGCTGTCCAGACTGGCAGAGGAGTCCAGACTGGCGGAGGGGAGCAGCTGTGGCCAGTGGTCAGGACCAGCTCTCGGGGTCCACACCCAGAGGTAGCCCCAGTTACACGACTCCCCTTCTCTAATATTCGGTGGATGCCTACCAGCTTCTTCCTTGGGCTCCATGGAGAGTCACATGTTCCCTATGGTTCTCTCTTCTTCTGGCCCCCCACTTCCCATGGGGTACAGCAAGACATTTGCATGCACTAGAGGTGCTAAACCCAGACCCAAGTCTTCACTGGCGTTGGCCCCCATCTGGCCTAAGGGGTGGCCGGCCAGAGGGGGTAGGTCATTTGCCAGTGTCCCCAGGCAGCACTGGAGTTCGCTGGAAAGACAGTGTCCAGTCTCTGGGGTTGAACAGGTAACTCCAACTAAGAGGCCTAGCTGCGACTAACGCTCAGTCCTGGGTGCAGAAGAGAAAACCCCCCTGAGGTTCTTTGTGCTGACTATCTCTAAGCAGCCGGCAGCTACATGGTGTTCACAGTCAATGGGCTCATTCACGGGGTTGTGCTGACCACGGGATGTTAGCCACGTTTAAAATGGGCTGCAAGTGGTAAATACTTTTTAAAAAGCTGATTTGAAGGAGATTGCAGCTTTTTAAGAAAAGATTTATTTATTTATGCCTACAGAACTGGGGTACAGGCCAGAGGTGCAGGGGTAGTGAGAGGTTTCACCAGACAGAGCAGGGAGCAGAACAGGCAGATTGACAAAGTACACTGCTGAGAGGAGCAGCGGGCGGGCCAGGGGAGAACAGACTGAGGCGATGCCCTGAGACTGCAGGAATGGGAGGATTCGGGGCATTTGTTGGCCTCCAGGTTCCCTGCGGGAGAGGTAGTAGGGAGGCCAGAGAGATTAGAGCCAAGGTCTTCAGGGCTGCAGCCAGGGAGAAAAGCAGGTCTGAGACTCTGCTGAGCCCGCTAGCAACTCTGCCAGTTCCAAACTGTAGGGAAAAGGATGATTTGGTCTCGCATCCAGCTGGTCACATGCCACCCGCAGTTCTTTGTTTTCCCTGCTGGGGCTCATGAGTATATGGTGGAGTTGTGGCGTTCTGGGGTAGGCTTGGGAACAGACCCTTTGGGAACAGAGCTCTTCTGGTTCTTTGCTGGGGGCCTCCACCTGTCCGTCTCCCAGCTGACTAACTGTAGCTGACTAGTTGGCATTACATAAGAGGATTATGAAACTAGCGGGACTGGGACCGGCAGGGGATCTGTGTGTATAAATAGACAGCAACCTCATTGCTGCTACTTTAAGACTCAGAGACACCTAGTGGCAGAAATTGTTGTTGCAGGCTTCGCCACTAGGTGACTTCCTAAAAGTTCTCTTTTGTGAAATTTTTGTACACACCCAAGTTGGGATCGACTTTGAAAGAAAAAGAATGTACAGATTTAAAAATTGTGGTATTTTATTTCATATTCAAGACTCCTAAATTTACCTTTACTCTGTTCACCCCAAAGTTTTCAATGCTCATAACTGTACGTAGTGTGTGCAAGAGAAAATGAGGATGTGACTCCATTAATATCCTCTACACACTCATCAGTCATGATGCCGAACTTTTTCATATAATTGGGTTTTGCATAAATTTCATAATTATTACTATTACATTGATCTTACACGTTTGTCTAATTTTTTGAGCAATTATGCAGACAAATATTTAGAATACATAATGAGAACGCTTCCCCATGATAGACAAGAAAATACAATTCCCTGGCTGGGTGGAAATAGAGAGTGTGGTGGAGCAGGCATTTTAAGGGTAGGTATGGGAGTTCCTGGAGAGGGAGCTGGGTGTCCTCTGGCTGAGACCTGGCCAGGCGGTAAGCCACCATGTGGACATACTGGGGCAGCACTGGAACACGTGTCATGTTGCCCTCGGGGAGCCCTGAGGAAGTGGCACTCTCCAGGGACCATGGCTGTCCATGGGACCTGGTGGGCAGGACTCAGGTGATGTCCCAGGGCCTACAGCCCAGAATAATGCAGGAATAAGAATGATTCCTACAAGTCTGTGGCTAGCATAGATGTGGACCAAAGCACTGAACCTCTTGAGTTGCTGAATAAGAGCCAGGCAGCGCGATGCAGGTCCCCACCCACCCCCACCCCCGCAGCTCCTCATACCAGGAAACCTCCCATTCCTTAGGGGAAGTAGGTGGTGGAATAAGTCCCAGTTTGTGGGAGCTGATGTCCAGTAAAATGGAGAAGAGAAGTAGAAGTGAATTGAGCTGTAGAAAATGATGAGAGGATTGCTTCATTCATGCCTGTTTTTGTGGGTGGACCACATTTGCAAAACAACATGAGACTTTTAGATAAGACTCAGATATTTTGAAGAAATGACCCCTCTTCATAGTAGCTTAAATAGAACACACACCCCTTGTATATCAGTGAGGTTCCCAGCTCTAAAGTTCTAACCAAAGCAGACAACTTAACCATCACCAGACCTGAAGGGGACAAGAAAGGATTGCCTCATGGATGGGGCAACAGGGACATGAACTTGGCTAGAAGAATGTAGCCGGCAGCTCACCCTTGGCATTGACACAGGAAAGGAGCTTGGGAAAGAAACCTTTGACCTCAGGTTCCCGCCTGCTAACCTCCGCCAATGCATCTCCACTGGAAACCCAGCGGGAAGCTGAGGGGGGGG
>NW_004567110.1:26170668-26177390 GCF_000260355.1 Condylura cristata
GGGGGGGTGGAGAGCCTTCCGTGGAGTGTACATGGCTTGGCCTCTCCAGGCACAGAGAAGGAAGGAAAAGGAAGGAAAGGGGGAGAATGGAGTTAGTGTGGCCAGTGGGGAAATAGCAAATGGCTTTGCTCAGACAGCTCAGGATAATGCCTCCACCACCTTCCCCGATATTCACTGTAGACATTCAGTCATTTGTTGTTTATCAGTATTCAGGACACACTGATATTTTCATATTGTAAACATAATACGTGTTCATTTTTTAAAAAGATTTATTTATGTTTACAGAATTAGGGTACAGGCCAGAGGTGCAGGGGTGGTGAGAGGATTCACCAGAGACAGAGTGGAGAGCAGAACAGGCCGACTGATGAAGTACACTGCTGAGGGGAGCAGCGGGCTGCTCAGGAGAGGTCTGCCGGCCATGTGGGTCAGCTGGGGGGGTGGGGGGGCTCGAACTCACGCTGCAGTAGCTTCAAAGCACTTCATAATGTGGTGCTGTTAACCTGCTGCGCCACCAGGGAGAGCCCTGTATTCATTTTTTAAATACAGAAAATGCCTAAAGGTATAAAGAAGGTAAAACTCATCTTAATTCCACCACCCAGAGATGGCCACCATATCTCTTTCCGTTTCTTCGTTTTATGTCTCTACGCATATTTAAGAGCTGAGTCTCACCAGATCTGATCATCAGATTCTTGGTGTTTTTTGGCTTTGATGACACATTTAGTTGAGCAAGGCCTCGCTCACCAGGGTGTCATAAACACATATCTACCCTTCTGAAACTTTCATACATTCACGTTTATTTTATATTCAAGTTTGAATCATTCTGGAACTTAATTTAGAACAAAGTATGACTTTTTCCCTTTGACCACTTAAAATACTTCAGTTACCACTGTATTCTTCAAACACAGCTTCAGAGAATCTATCACTACATGAATCTCTAACCGAAAGTGAAGACCTGGATTGTGCATCATCTGAGTACTGGCCATCTGGAACTCTCTCTTCCTTCCATTTCTATAACTGTAGAAGACTATTTTTTGTCACTCTGGAAAATCCATCCATTCAGTAAAAGACCAACAACTAAAACCAACTACTTTCTTTTTTAAGGAAACAGGCTTGAACAGCATTCCTTATAAAGTGAGTTGTAACTAGTTCATATAACACAAATTTACAATTTTCACATTCCTTTGAATCCTGAAGTTATCTAATCTTCAAAACCATGGAAAGAAACTATTAATGGGATAAACCTGTTCAGGTATTTGAACTTTGGAGAGCTTGTGGTTTATTTATCAGGACCCCTCAGATTCTTGAATGAAGTTAGTACAAAATATCTGTGTTGGAATGAAATGTTGGGGAGAAGTTTTAACTGCAGAAGAGGGAGCTCTTAGTGTTGTGAAATATTTATGCATATAAAAACTGGGGTACAGGCCAGAGGAGGTGGGTGTAAGAGGAGTCATCAGAGACAGAGTAGGGAACAGAAAAGGCAGATTCACTGAAATATGCTGCTGAGGGGAGCAGTGGATGAGACACGAGAGGTCTGCCGCACCATGTGAGCCACCTCCCTGGCTAGGGTTCGAACTCGTGCGGCAGTGTCTGTGATAGCTTCATAGTGCTGTGCTTGAACCCGTTGCACCACCTTGGAGGGTGACTCAATAATTAATAGTTACAGGCAATACTGGTATATTAAACATTAATAATTATAACTGTGAAATGCATTCATAGCATTTCATAGCATTTCATTTCATAGTGAAATGATCTTAATGATTAAACAATTTAATTGGATTAAAATTTTCACTTAGTCCAATAAATCTTTAAGTCCATGCTGAGCTTTGGTCTACTGTTTCTAGGCATTACAAATTATATGCATGGGAACAAAACAAGTCCTTGTGATGTAAATCAGGATGCAGCACAAATTTTAACTTACTGTGTAAATTTATGTTATATATATTGTGAGATATTGTAGATATATTTTTATGAACACAATTTTATCATTCCTGAGTTGACCCCAGGAAATGAGCAGTTTTCCAAACACAAATGTGGTGAATTTCAAAAATTTGTTTCTAAGTCAGTTGTTCAAAACTCAGAAAATGCCACTATAAAATATAAGTTTCTAAGTAGTTGTGAAAGCCAACTTAGCTATATGACTTTTGCTTGGTTGAAATTATAAGTTTTATGTGAGATGCAGTTGAAATTATATACCTCCCTATACTCCTGGGTTCTGCTTGAGTTGGTTGAGAATTCAAATTCACATCAGACAGATCAGTAGGAGAAAAGAGTTTTAATGACAGATATATAAAGAATCTATATAAATGTATATTTTATGTAAACAGGGCATTATAAGGGTATATATCCTGAAGAAAGGGGTGGGTTAGGGTCCTAGAGCGATAAGGAGGGAGGAGGAATGCTTGCTTACATGGTGAGGAGAGGATGACTGATGTCTTTTTTTTTTTTAAAGATTTATTTATTTATACAGAGCTGGGGTACAGGCCAGAAATACAGAGGGTGAGAGGATTCACCAGGAACAGAGAGGGGATCAGAACAGGCAGATCAACGAAGTACACTGCTGAGGGGAGCAGCGGGCGGGTCAGGAGAGGTCTGCCACGCCATGTGGTCACCTCCGGGGCAGGCGGGAATCCAACTCACGTGGAAGCGGCTTTAGCTTCTTAGTGCTGTGCTTTAACCTGCTGCGCCACCAGGGAGGGCCCCTGATATGTCTTTTTAAAAAATAGATGTATTTATGCATACAGAACTGGGGTACAGGCCAGAGGTACAGGGGTGGCGAGAGGCTTCACCAGAGACAGTGGGGAGCAGAACAGGCAGATCGAGGAAGTACACTGCTGAGAGGATCAGCGGGCAGTTCAGGAGAGCTCTGCCGTGCCATGTGGATCACCTCGGGGCGGGAATCGAACTCACTCCGAAGCTGCTGCAGCCAGCTTGCAGTTCTGTGTCCTAACCTGTTCTGCCACCCGGGGAGGGCCTGAGGGTGACTGATACTTCATTCTTCTAGATAGTTAAGGGAGTGGTAAAAGTTTCTTCTGGACCCAAGAGACCTTACCTAATAGTAATCCCCGCCCCCTGGACATCTTGGGGAGGCCTACCCTTCCCAGCAGTATTTTAATAAGTGGTATGTTGTGTAGCAAGGAGACTAAGAGGCCACAGCATTTGTAAGGTAATCTTTAGGGAGAAGAGAGGTGAGAGATAAAAGAATCAGCGGCTCCCATGAACTGACCTCCCAGGCCAGTAAGGGGAATCCCACTGAAGATGCACAAACTTTCTCAAAGCAGATCCATGACTGTGCTGCCATGTGGTCTGGCCTGGACCATTGCTAGAGCTATTAATATTATTGGGACTACTGCACCCCTGTGGGAGGGGGGATTTGCATAAGTAGGGGAGAGCTGGGGACTGATAATAACGAAAGAAACCTTTAATTTTCTTTTAAATAATGTAATAGATTATTTTTACATCATTTTGTGCCTTTTTCCATCTCAGTTGGAATCCCCATGGGCTTGCCATCATCAAATCACCCGTGTGCCACAGTTCAGTGCACCCCCTCCCATTTTTATCTCATTCCCCACTCCACCCTCATAAAATGTCTCTGGTATAGAGTTGTTCATTATTTTCTCCCCTGGTCATTTATGCTCCTGCTATGAGAGAAACCATCTGGTATTTTTCCTTTTCTTTCTGGCTTATCTTACTAAACATGATCCCTTCCAGCTCCATCCATGTTGCTGCAAAAGGCATGAGTTTATCTTTTTTGATGCTGAGTAATATTCCATTGTGTATATGTACCACGTCTTTTTAATCTAGTCATCGACTTTTGGGCATTTGGGCTGCTTCCATGTTTTTCCAATAGTAAATAAAGCAGCAATAAACATGGGGTGCAGGTACCTTTTTGACTCAGTGTTTTTGTGTCTTTTGGATAGATACCTTGGAGTGGGATTGCTGGGTCATAGGGAAGCTCCATGTTTAGCAGTTTGAGGAACCTCCAAACAGTTTTCCATAGTGGTTGTACTAGTTTGCATTCCCACCAGCAGTGCAGGAGAGTTCCTTTTTGTCCACATCATGTTACTGAGGTATATGTTGTGTAGTGTTTCACCCATCTTTGCTTCCAGGCAACCATTAATTTTTTTTTAAGATTTATTTTATTTATTTATGCACAGAAGAACTGGGTAGGCCAGAGGTATGGGAGGAGTGGGGTGTGAGGATTCACCAAGACAGAGTGGAGAGCAGAACAGGCAAATCTATCAAAATACACTGCTGAAGGGAGCAGAGGGTGAGACGGAGAGGTTTGCTATGTCATATGTGAGTCACCTCCCTGGCCGAGTTAGTGGCTGGTGATAGCTTGATAGCACTGAGACTTTAACCTCTGTGCCACCAGGGAGGCCACATAACAACTGTTAATTCTTAATTTAAGCAAAAACAAAAATGTAAGTAGGGAAGGAATAGTGAGTGTAGTGTACTGCGTGGTGCAGCTGTTAATCATAAAAGGATCTTTGCCAGTTAGCAATATATTATTGCCTTTCATTTCCAAATTCAAACTTCATTGCCTGTCCTGCATATTTGGGTCCTTTAAATATTTCTCCTTTGCAGCTGGCAGGATGCTAAAAGCTTTGTCAGTTCAAAGCAGAAGGAGCTTCCCTTCTTGATTCCAGTGTTTTCTGATTTGCTTCTTGCGCCTACTGTGTGGTCAGTGTGGTCAGCACAGGTGGGGACACTTGTGGCTCACCCCACCTCATGCCAGCAGTTCTCACAGCTTGCTTCCCAGTGGGTCTCAACACTCTCTGTGGGGGCTCCCAGTGAACCACCCCCCCACCCCCACCCCCGCATGGTGGCTGGCGGCTTCTGGGCTGGGTCTGCTGCCCTCAGAGAGCCGTTTCCTGTTTGCTAGTCCTAGTCATGGGGCTCTGTCCAGGAGCACCCTGCAGGAAGGAGCATCTGGTGCATGTGCAAGCCGCAGACCTGCTCTGGCCTGGAGTAACTCAGGGAACTGCTCTGTGCACAAGCCCCAGACAAGCAGGATGTTTCTTCACCGGCAGCCTTACTGCTATTGAGGACATTTTTCCTCCTGAAATGGATGATCCTATATTGTAGCTAATAATTCTTATATTAAGCTCCTCTCTACAAATTACTATGTGGTTTCTGGATCTTGATACACTGACTACTTATTTAACCAAAATCGATTTAATTATTTGGGAGGTTTGGAATGGGAAAGTATGAGGAATGCATGTGGGGTGTTTGTGTGTGTGAGAGCAAGAGAGAGAGAAGAACTGTACACTTATCTTCCATAATATGATCTATAGTATAATGCTATTTGGAGATCAGGAAATGGAATGAGAAGGACCTGTTATTTTTTGTAACAAGCCTTGTATTTAACTCTTTATGATCATAGATTACTTTGATAGGAATTAAAACTGATGAAAAGAAAGGGAGCTTAAACAAACAAAAAGGAAAGCTACAATTTATGGGCAATCAAAAGACAGGACTATGGGTAGTTTTTTGTTTGTTTGTTTGTTTTTTAACGTAAACACACAATACACAAACTAATTTCTGATCAAAGTAATTGAATGAGGTGAAAAATAGTTTCATTTTCTCCCACATTCCTTTTTCCCTTGAAAGAAAATTTTAAAATGCTTGCATATCCTTCCTTCAAGGCCCAGAATAGAGCTGGTAGAAGGGTCTCGGAGATCTATTCCTGTTAGGGAGTGGGGACAAGAACTCCTAATAATTGAGAGTAAAAGCAATACTCATTTTCAAAGGGAAAACCTACTGGCTGCTCTCTGAGCCTTCTCCATCTCCCTAGGGACCACCCCTCACAGTTAGAGCAATAGCAGCTTAAATGGATTTTCACCATTAATAAGTGGGCATAAATGCAAACCCACTTTTTACCCCTGTTGGTGCAAAAGCACTTGGTCATTTGAAATACAACATAGTGGTTAATGAATTAGCAAAATAATAGGGAATCAGGAATATCTGTGCTTTAGAACAGTCTAACCTTCATGCTCCATTATTATGGGCAAAGTGGGGGTTGGGGATTGGAAGGGTATTGCTCTGGCAAGTGTCAGCGCCAGGGTCAGAGCATCGGTGAGGCCAGGCAGACGCAGGGCTGGGTTGCAATGTGGGTGTTCCAAACCCGCCAGATTGCCACTTACACTGGAAGGAAGTGAGCGCCAGTCATTTTTAGCCGAGTCTTTAATGAACTGAGAAGACAAACACCAAATACGTAATAAATACCCAAGAAAGCCCACAGCAGCAGTATTCTAACAACGAAATGGAGCTTGTGAATACACAACTCCCCCTCCTGCCTTGGTTTCTTTCTCTCTAATGCGGGGCTACCCACACCATGTTTTTTGTGAGAATTAAAGATAATGAGTGGATAATATTACCAGCACAATATCTGGCGTGTAGCACTTAAATAACTGGTCATTACTGACATTTTCATTGTGATTTTAATTATTCTCATTAGTATTTGAATGCAGAGGGACAGAGCCAGCACAGGGCCATAAATGAGGCAAGTGGGCCTCGGTGCAAACAGGGAGTGATCTGCCTACCTGTGGAACAGACCCATTCAGTTCCAGCAAGTTCCTTTCATAGGAAAATGCCAATCTCATCAATATCCTCATTTTTTTCATGGAAATTCAGGTTTTTATATGAAATCTCCCATTTTTAAGTATTCATATTTGTGGACATGCTCAGCCTCATAAGTCTTGAGTCCTCTTTTTTTAAAGAAA
>NW_004567110.1:26177490-26187581 GCF_000260355.1 Condylura cristata
TTCAGGTTTTTATATGAAATCTCCCATTTTTAAGTATTCATATTTGTGGACATGCTCAGCCTCATAAGTCTTGAGTCCTCTTTTTTTAAAGAAATCCTCCCTCCCCCCCCCCAGCTAAAGACTCTTGGGGATCCTGGAGTCTTTAGCCTTTCCTCCACTGACCCCACAGACATACCTTACACCTCTTGGCCTGGTAAGCAGCCCATGCGTTTTGTCAGTGTTCTGGTAGGACAGAGTAAAACAGGTTGCTACCTTGCATGGAGAAACTCTTGCCAGGGGTCCTCCGAGTTCTGTTGGGTTACTTTATCTGAAGCCCTCTCCTCCACATTTTAGGTCCTTTCCTTAGCCAACCCCTCAGCCTTCTAGGAGCATAGGCTAAGGTCCTCCTTCACACTAGAGTGTTAATGACTTAACAGCTCATCCCTCACAATGGGTGTTTATATTTTCAGGAGAACACAAAGAAAGGAAATAGAATTAGTTACTAATGTAGGGATTTCAGGATTCTTGCACTTCAAAGGAGGGAATACTTCAAGGTTTTCCTTGGTTTTTCAGATCACACCGGGGAAGCAAAAAAAAAAACCCCTGTTGAAGGAAGCTAACAAGTTCCAGCTTCTTCTAGGAATTGGTTTAAAAGTCACCAGGGGCCCTCCCTGGTGGCGCAGCGGGTTAAAGCACTGCACTGAGAAGCTAAAGCCACTTTCGCATGAGTTTGATTCCCGCCTGCCCCGGAGGTAACCACTTCGATCTGCCTGTTCTGCTCCCCACTCTGTCTCTGGTGAAGCCTCTCACCGCCCCGAGCCTCTGGCCTGTACCCCAGCTCTGTATGCATAAATAAATAAATCTTTAAAAAAAAAAAAAAAGTCACCAGGGATCCAGGAGGAGAAAGTTACTATTAGGTCCTGCTTCTGAGCAGTCCTTGATGATTTTTTTCCCAAGGTCCATTGTTCAGAATGATTCAAATTCTATCTTATTGTTGAAAAAGCACGTCAAAAAGTGTACATTAATATAGAGGAGAAAGTGATCATTCTAGGTTGGTCTAGAATTACCAATTGTCATTTCTAGCAATCGTTTGCTGTCTCTTCATTCCACTGGTTTTCTCCATTCAGCCCAAGGACTTCCCCTTGGCTTCTGAAAGCAGGCCTTGCAATTTAAGTGTGTGGTCAGCAGGTGGCAGAAGTGTCATGACCAAGGCCTCTAATCGGTGGCAAACGTGGAGCTCAGCTGGCACCAAATTACCTTAAAGCCGGGGAGAGCTGGTTTTCTTCTCTTTCAGCCATATTCAACCTCGCGTCCATCAAAAAATGTTTGCACTTCTAGCAATTCCTGTAACCCAGAGCACCCTCATTGCAAAATTTCACCCTTCTGTCCACCTCTGCAGAAGAAAGCCCTTAACAATCTTCCTTTTCCAATGAGTTTCTCGGTCATCTGACCCTTTATACTCCCCTGCCCTGTTTTCTGGCAAAGAAGCCCTGGCCCTCTCCTTGTATTCCTAGGAAGGAATGCATTTCTCTGCTTGAGTCAAGCCTCCAGGTTGTAAGTATTTCCACAGGCAAGTGAAAGATTGGGGAAACCTGTCCAAGTAGGAGGGGCTGGGCCTTGGCCAGGGTGGTGCTGGAGGGACATTTCCTTCTGGCTTTCTTTGCTGTATCTGACACGTTGACCAGCACCTCCTTTTGGAAACTCGCTCCCTGGAACCATCTCACTTGGACTGTCAGGTGTCCTTCACTGATTTTCCTTCCCTTTTCCTGTCTCCAAGTCAAATAGATTCTCATGATTCGTGGTAGTTATGTTTCACAAAGTTGCCACCCGTCTGTACTGTTGCACCCTGGGAAGCACTAGGTTAGGTTTCTGAGAGCCTCTGGTCACCAATGGATCATTATATATTTTTTTACTAATCTCATTTTATGTGCTTCCATTTAAAGACACCTTATTTAATATATTGATTGATTTTTTGATTATGTGCATGTAATTTTACACACTGGTTTATATTATAGTTACTATATGATTCACATTGAGGTCACAGGTAACAGCACTATCATTTGTGCCTGAATGAAGCTTATTGACCAAGTATTTTCTCCATAAGGCACACTGCAAACTTCTTGTGCTCGGGAACACTAGCCAGCTCTTTGGCGCTGGGGTGGGGAGGTATGTCAACTGTGAAATCCAAAAGCACAGAATGTTTTTGCATTAAGTAGACCATCAAAAGACACATGTACAGTATGAGAACTAAAACAAGAAAGCAGAGGATCTCTAGGACACTGAGACCTCAGCTGAGAGTGAGCGTCTCTCAAACTTTATGCTAATCTACAGCATGTTTGGAAATGACCCCACAAACATGCTTTAAGTATTGCTTTGGAGTTACAAATAAATTCTAGCAAGTAGACAAACCCACAAATGCAGAATCAATGACTAATGAGCATTAACTATACAAAGATGCCCAAAGCCCAGACCTTGGCTGGTTCATTCCGCTTTCTCTCTACTCTTCACAAGATCTCTTCTACCTTCACCACTGGGCAGATGACTTGAGAATGTTCACCTAAATCCCCTGTCCTCTCTCTAGACCAGTATTTCTCAAAATATTGGCTACAGGATACCTGGGGTGTGGGGGCGAGGGGGTTCAGAAGAGTGTCCCTTTGGGGGCTACATATCTGTAAGGAATCTGGATCTTTCTCAGATAGTTTAACTAAAACTATGTGTTGTAGCATGTTGAATGTAGAAGCAGATCTAAGAATCCAGTTGCCAAACATTAAGGAAATTTGTAAAGATAGAACCACTAAGATTTTTTATGTTGTTTTGGGAACTATGGTAATGTTATATATGTAATGTGGGTTTGTTCGAATTACCTTGAAACAAAGTGCTAAATGTTTTTACATGTGTCAGTTCTAATTTTCAGTTCAACACATATTAATAGTAAAATGCACTTAATCAAAGATTCTCTGACCCTCAATAATTTTAGGATTATAAAGGAGCCTGAGATGAAAAGTGACCAAAAGTCACTTTTTCAACAGTATTTCTGATATTGGCACTTAGACATCCCCTGGGCACCTTAACTCGGCCAAGTGGGTCCATCCATTCCTCTCCCCTCAGCCGACATCCCCCCTATCCTCCTGCTCTCCATGACATCTCAAGTTCTGGCATCTTCATTCTCCCAGCCATCCTGGCTCACAATCCCCGCCTTGTTAGCTTCTCCTCTGTGTGCATCTCCTACAATTTTTGCTCAGGAGTGTCTTCAGCATCTCTTTCTTCCTTTCTGTCCCCATCTCATATCTCCACCAGCCTCCCTGTGTACTCGCCAAGCTACCATGTGCTCTGCCAGCTGGACAGCCACCTCCCAGCACTGCCCCCGCCAGGTTCTTACTCAAAAACTAGTAATAGAGTCTGTCACCTGCAGGGGCAAGTCCGAGTTCTGCCCTCCCTGTCTGAAGGCCAGGGAAACTTTTGCAGCAGTGTCTTGTGTTCCTGATCAGACTTTCCTTCTTTCCTCCAAGAAGCAAGGATGACGGCAAAGGCTGCGGGGTGACATGGGAGATGGGTTGCTTACTCCACATTCCAAGTAGTTCTGTGTCTGTTTTGGTCCCAAGGGGACAGCCCTTTACAGGTGTAGCAAGTATGACTCTCTTCTGCCCACAAACCTAGGTAACCACAGGATTTATCCTCTCCCCTTCCTTCTCCTTAGGATAAAATCTCAGGGCTTGTGCAATAGTGTGGGAAGGATAGACTCTTCTTGATTTTGATCTGTCCTAAGCTGGCCTCTGTTGTGAAGTGAAGAGGTGGGATCGGGGTGAAGACACTGCAGTCTCCCCCTGGACCTCCCACTGGCCTCGGTGGACCCTCCCACCAGCCCCCACTGGTGGCTAATTAGTGCTGATTTTACTACCAATAAAAGCAAATGCCTACTGTACACTAACTATGGACCAGTCTTCAAACTGGGCTTTCTAAAGATTTATGATTTAGTCAGTGTAAGAATTCTATGGTGCAGGTCACTGATAACATCTCTGCTTTATAGACCAGGTTCAAAGAACAGAAGTCATTTGACTAAATGAACAGTTAAGTAGAGGAGCTGGACCTGACTCCCAGATTCTATTCAAGTCTAGTATTTATACTCTTAGCTATATCTTCCCCTTCAAGAAGGTCTTGCAAATCCCACTTCTCTCTACCTGGCTTAGATGACGCTTGTGCCCTGGTGCAGGTCAGGAGTTAAAATTCAATAGTTGTATGGCCCACCCTGGTGAGGCAATGGGTTAAAGCACAGCCACAGCAGCACAGGTTCGACCCCTGGCCAGGGGTGTGACCCACATGGCTCAGAAGACCTCTCCTGACCCACCCATGCTCCCCTCAGCAGTTTACTTTGTAGATCTGCCTTTCTGCTCCCCACTCTGTCTCTGGTGAATCCTCTTCCTCCCCCCACTTCTGGCCTGTATCCCAGTTTTGTATGCATGAATAAATAAATCTAAAAAAAAAAACAACAAAAAAACTAAATGGTTATTTGTGCTCTCCTAGGTTGTAGCCAACTGTTCCTTCCATCAGCGGGGCTGAGAGAGGAGCCACACCCAGACCCTACCTTCCAGGGGCCCAGAGCTATGGAGCTACACTCAGTGCTTTGCTCAGTGCTTCGGGGCTCCCCTGGTCAGACCATCTGAGCACTAAAAACAAAAGCCACTGCCACTCATACTTAAGACCACCAGGCCTGTCAGTCAGGAGGAACTAAGAGGCAAGGCCTGTCAGTCAGGGAGCAGGGCTGTGTTGCTTCTGCCCTTACCTTGGAGGAGTCCCTGAGCCTCCCCAGAGGCATTGCCCTTCATTGGAAACCTCAGCTGGCCAGAAGAACAGAGGTACAGAAATAGAGACTGGGAGAGGGAATGAGGCAAGAGGGAGGGGGAGGCCGGGAGAGTGCCTGTCCCAGACAAGATGCCTGACATTCCTCATGAAAGTGCTTCAAGATACTGCCCCACAAAGGCTTGCTCTATGCTAAAAATGTCATCCAACGGGAGTCCTTCTTTCACCCCTTTGTGCCAACTTCACCCAAAGGTCACCTGTTGTCAGAAGGATCCTGGGTGGGAGGGATTCTGGTAGGCTGATTTCATTCTGGTTTAGCTGGTTGCTGTTTTGGAATAAAGAGGGATGGAATTCCAGCGGTTCTCCAAATGGCAGTGAAATGTACCCACCATCTCCCTGTGGCAGCAGATAGAGCTACATCTTCTAAAGGAACTACTGCCTGGGGAGGCAGAGGTAGCTGCTCAGTTATCCGGACTTTGGACTTAAGCCAAAAACCAGAGTCTCCTTGGTGGCTCAAGAGGTTGAGTCTCAGCACTAGGAAGCTATTGCAGCTACTGCAGCATGAGTTCAATGCCCAGCCAGGGAGCTGACCCACATGGCACAGCAGACCTCTCCTGACCCGCCCGCTGCTCCCCTCAGCAGTGTACTTCAGTCAGTGTGCTTGTTCTGCTCCCCACTCTGTCTCTACTGAATCCTCTCACCCCACTGCACCCCGGCTCTTATATGCATAATAAATAAAATAAATCTTAAAAAAAAAAAAGAAGAAAAAGTGGTATCATGCCATTCAGAGAGAAGGCACATCCTTTTTCACTAATAATAAATTCAAGGTGGTATTTACCACAAAAAATAAATAAATAAATAAATAAATAAATAAATAAGAACCAACAACCTAATGACCAAGGCTTAAGGACCCATGCTGACCTATGTGACAGCAGGACAATCGTGGAGAAAGAACCATAACAGAGAAATAGATCTTAAATGTCTGCAATCACTTTTATCATTCATGGGTTTTAGGTTGCAAACAACAGAAACAAGGTCTTGATAACTGAAGATAAAATGATGTATATTGGAATAGACCTGAGAACCACAGGAAAGTCAGCGGGGACAGGAATAAGGTGGCTTTAGGGAGCAGCAAGCGTGGGGCACCTCTGTCTCCTCTGGGATGGACCTGTTTTGCCATTTTGGGTTCTTGTGTCACTTGACCAGAGATCGAATTTCCACCTGACAAGATTCTTATTTGCTTAATTTGAGTTGTGTGCTGTTTGCGTGGGGATGGGCACCTTCATGGACAGCCCCACCCAGCCTGCCCAAGATAGGTGAGGGAAGCAGAAAGTGATGTCTTGGTGTAAAATAGACGGAGACACCTGCCGGCCTAGGGCTATCCGTGTGCGTTTGCCATCCAGAGCGGCCTCAGAGAGCTGTGAGTGGGCGCTCACTGGAAGAACTTTAGGGCAGTACTGGCCACTAGGATTGAGAATAGATATATGAGAAATGGAAATAAAATACTGCAAGAGGAAAGAAACAGGAGGCAATTTGATAAAGAACAACCTGAAGGTTAAAGGCATGTGTGTGTTTCAATTTCAGTGTGTACAGAAAAGGGAAAATGCCCCTTCACCATCAGCGATGCCCAAGGAAAGACATTTGTACAAACCACAGAAAAGATATATAGGGAAGAAGTA
Source organism: Condylura cristata (assembly GCF_000260355.1). Taxonomy (NCBI): domain Eukaryota; kingdom Metazoa; phylum Chordata; class Mammalia; order Eulipotyphla; family Talpidae; genus Condylura; species Condylura cristata. The sequence continues at coordinate 26,183,946 of NW_004567110.1, forward strand.
AGTGGAACATTTTGCAAAGCCAAACTTTGAGCCAAACTTAAGAGCTAGCCCGTATTTAAGTGTCTAAAGAAAAAGGAAGTACATTTCTTCCATCCTACATGGTCCCTCTTTATTTTTGTGCATATATATGAGAAACGGAGGCTCCTAATAGTTGTTTGAAATATAAGATCCAAGTAGGATCAAATATTCAGAAAAATCACATGCACACATCTGCAGAATCTTGTGATGAGTTAGCACGCAGGAGGAAGGTGGATGGCAGGTAGTGTGGAATGAGGGGGCTGGTTGCTGCGTATGCCAAGTGCTCCAGTCTGGAAGACCAGAAGTTTCACTGAGAAAATATCTGAACTCAAGGGCAAAGACCTAAGATACAACCGAGGTAGGAACCCTTGAATAGAGGGCGGCTGCGGGCCTCTCGATTCAGCAAAAGGCACAGGGCTGCAGCTATGTTCCTGACGCTGGGTCAGATCTTGCGAGATTACTACTGCATCATGCGATCTACATTTGCTGCCATCTTGATCGCTCACACGAGACTGCTTAAAGACCTAGCAATAAAAATGTGGCAATATAATGCTCACCAGGTTTCAGAAACTTTTTTCTGTGCATTCGCTCCAGTTTATCACTTGAAAAAAGAAACACAAAAAACTGGAAAGAAAGTATGGAACGTCAAATCAAATGTTCTATCAGTTTTTTAGAATGTCCTCATTGAAAGGAAAACCTTTGAAGCTTACCAACTCATTTTATTATTCATTAACAATAAAGATAGGATCTGTACTTAAAAGGTTGTGTTTCTATCATGGTAATAAAATCTTTTTTTAAAAAATTATTGAACATATTACTCTACTCAGTTGGAAAATATATAACAAAATGTAAAGCAGGCTGAGAATTCAGAAAGATCGAAGCTAGTCTTCTGGGTTGTTTTGGAGAGAAGGACTAGGGTAAAAAATTTTCTGGATTGTGTCCAGGTCAGATCCAGTTCAAACTTCAAAGGGAGAACAATATTGTTATTCGAGTTCAGTTTCAATTCAAATTAAAATATCAGTTTCCTACTTTGGGTTTAGTTCAGCTCCCTGCTGAGAGCTGAAAAATGTCATTTAGTGGAAGAAAAGATGCCAGAGCAATTACTTTTTAACTCATTCTGTGACCTCTACCCCACTGTAAATTGAATATACTCCAGGGCACTCAGATTCACCGGGCACCAGGGCACATGGGAATCCCAAGGACATCAGGCCTCAGCCTGGGCGCACGTGGCCAGGGGCCTCTGTGAGTGGACACCCTTCTACACCAGGCTCCGATGGAGCCTTGACTGTGAACAGGCCACAGCAAGAAGGTCTAGCAAGTGGAAAGCAGGCAATGGACAGCTGACTCCCTGTCCAGAAGTTGCCAGGACTATGAAATGGACTCAGTCCTGAGCGGAAGAAACATTGAGACAAGAATGGAGATGCTCATTTCTACTCTTCACCATTCCCAGAGACCCTGATGAAGAAACTCATCGTCCTGAAGGAAAGCTAAGTAGTGGGCTAGGTGGTGACACAAAGGAGGGACTGAAAAGGGGCCATGGTGACGCGTGCTGGCTCCTTCCCCTCTTTCTTCTGTCCCAGACATCTAAGTAGCCATCACAACCTTGCTGAGAGGGTGCTGGTCTGGTCCCACTGTTAACCGCTGTCCCCCACAACCCCCACACCGCTGATTCTGCCATCAACACCCATAGATGTCCACGTTTCTGTTCAGTCCTTGTTACCTGGCTTCCTCATGAAGCAGCCCAAATACCTCTCAAAATGACCAGTCCATAAGCCCTTTCGCCATTTTGTAAAAACCACTTCAGAGACTTCTGGGCAAGTCTATGAACAAACACGGTCAAAGGGTCACAGCATCGCAACCGATCCCACCGTTCAATCTATGCCCCACTGGACGCTTGCCATCTGTGGCTTGTGGATGATGCTTCCAGGGATTCAGTACACAGACTGAAGGCCGCTCAGGTGTTGAGGGCAATGGATGAGAGGACATACAGAAAGGTGCATAAGAAAGGCCTCCATACTTGTAGACATGCAAGGCCCATGGTGAACGTTTTGGGCTTTGTTGCAGTCCTCCAAAGGCCCAGAAGTGGAAATATAAATAACAGATGTCACAGGGTTTGGTTTTTAAACTATGCTGTCTTTTATTAATAGTTTTAATCACTCTATCACTGTTATTGTTTATTAAGTCAGGCGTGCTGTCTAATACTTTATATACACCATTTTATTAATCTTCCTAAGAAGCCAGGTGGTCACTCTCCTCATTTATGAAGGAGGAGCAGAGAGGTTCAATATTTATTTAACAGAACATCCTTTTACCCATCAATTTAAAAATACCACCTTTATCATAAAATAAATTACCACATGTAGCGGATGTTATTGAAACACCCTATTCTGCTCTAACGTGTCAACTATTTCTGCCTCAATACCAAAACCTTTATTATAGCTTCATCTACTCTATTTTCCTATTTGAAGTCATTCTACTCCCCTCAGCCCCCCTCCCAAATTTTGTGTTTTTTAATAGATTTCCCCCATGCAAAGGCAGTATTTTAATTTCATTTGGTTTGTTGTCTAGGAGACAATTGCACATGCTGTTATATGCAAAAGACTCAGGAGGGCATACAGCGAATATGTTGCCCCCCACCACCATTCCTGTCATTCAACTCTTGCTCAAGAAGAGAGCTGGTACCAGTTTTTTATTTCTCCTTTGTGAACTAACAGTCCATACATACGAACTTTAAAGTAGGTTTATCAAGTCCTACCCAGAAAGTTCAGTTGAAGTTTTGGCTAGGATTGAATTGAACTTATGGATTAATTTGAAGCAAAATTGACATCCTTACAATAACAAACCCATTCAGCAGTTTGAAATTTTTCTACCTCTTTGGTTCTTCTTCTATGCCCTTTAATAAACTTACATGATTTTATTCAGACCTTACATAGTTTTGATAATATTTATGCCTAAATATTTTAGGATTGTGTGTGTGTTGGCAGGGGTTAAAGAATGGAATCTCACTGTGCTGATTTTGTGTCTTCTTTATTAGAAATTATTAATAATTTCTCATCTCACTATTTTGCACCTTTTCTCTATACCGTGGTGCTGCTTACAGATAGTGACGACTGAATGCTGCCTTTCAATCTCTATACTATTTTTCTTGTCCCAATTTTATTGACTTAGTAAAGATTTCTCTTAGTAGTTTGCTTTCAGTAGACTCCAATCAATAGTAGAAGAGGTAAAAGGTACCATCTTTCCTCCGTCTTTGTGGGGTTTTACTTTTATACCACCATCGTGATTCCTGTGTGCTCCCAGTAGCTAAGTTTCCAGCTATTCCATTCACTGAGAGCTTTTGATAGCAAAAGGTATTGGATTTGTTTTTTCTTTTCAATAAGGTAACAGTTTACAACACTATGTAGATTTCAAGCATACTGTTTCTCACCTCAGCACCTCAACATATCACATCACACCCACCACCCAGTCACTACCCACCATTAATAATAAGTCCCCTTGAGTACATATGTTACATCTTTTTTTTTTAACAGTTTATTTTTACATCATTTTATACTTTTTTTTTTTCATCTCAATTGTAATCCCCACGGGATTCCCATCACCAAGTCAACCATGTGCCAT
>NW_004567110.1:26188711-26198130 GCF_000260355.1 Condylura cristata
CTCTGGGGCAGGGGATTGAACTTGCACTGAATTGGTTGCGGCTACCATGCTGTCCTGTACCCTAAACTGTTGCGCCACCAGGGAGGGCTGTGTCTATTTTAAAATTGAGTTGAATGGCTTTGATGTGAGCTATATTTTAGTTATTGACCTCTTGTCTGATATATGGCCTGTAAATATCTTCTCCCATTCAGTAGGCTTTTGTACTAATGATAGTTTCTTTCTCTGTGCAGAAGCTCTTTAGTTTAGCCCACTGATACCCCTACTGGCTCTGACATAAGAGAACCAAGAAGCAGGGATTATTTAATATCAGTTGGAGGAATGAATAATAATTGTACAGTAGTTAAACTTGCATTAGCTTAAAACATTGAGAAATTAAGTAGCATTGTGCAGCAGATATAATCAGACAGGATGAAGTAAGGTTAAGGGAGGAAAATTCAAATTATAAGCACAAGGGAAAATTCTAATAACAAGCTAACTAGATTATTAAAAAAACATTTTAAGAATTCCATTGAGGCTCCTGCTTCTCTGCAAGGCAGATTAAACAACACATCTTTAAACTTCAATTATAGGAAGAAAACTTAAATATTAGTTAAAGCTTAAGGGGTAGACACCCTGGGTTGGCACATTAGCAAAAACCTCCAAGGAGAAATTATATTAGAGACAATTTAATATAGATAAATGAAATAAATCTATAAGTCTATGAAATGAGCGACTTATTTTAAAAAATAAGTAGTCTCTTAAAGAGTCCTGGAACAATTGGACATCCACATGTAAATAAAAATGAGTAAGAGATATATATTAAGATCGCTCTTCACAAAAATTAATTCAAAATGGATCATAGACTTAAAAGTAAAATGCACAACGATAAAAGTGCTAGCAGATAACATAGGAGCAAACCTTGGTTTGGCAATAGCTTTTTATGTACTACATCAAATATATAATCCATGAAAGGAAAATTGAGAAGCTTGGCTTTATTAAAGTTAAAAACTTTCACTCTGCAAAAGACACTGTCAAGAGAATGAGAAGACAGTATACAGACTGGAGAAAATAGTTGCCAAAGACATTTCTAATGGGATTTACCAAAGCATACAAGAACTCCTAAAACTCAACAATTAAAAAAATAAACAACCATTAAAAAGTAGGCCAACGAATTTGATAGTTCACCAAAGAAGATATAGAGATGGCAAATGGGCATATGAAGAGATGTTCCACATCATGTGTCATCTAATAAATGCAAATTAAAACAGAGATGTAGGCTGTCCCTGGTGGCACAACGGGTTAGGATGCAGCACTGCAAGTTGGCCACAGATGCTTCACTGTGAGTTCGATCCCTGGCCCTGGAAGTGACCCACATGGCGCATCAAACCTCTCCTGTATTGCCCACTGCTCCCCTCAGCAGTGTACTTCATTGATCTGCCAGTTCTGCTCCCCACTCTGACTCTGGTGAATCCTCTCACCCCCGGCACCTCTCACCTGTACTCCAGTTCGGTTTGCATAAATAAATAAATCTTTAAAGGTACCCCTACAGATGTATCAGAGTGGAGAAATTTGAAGACTGACAACATAAAAATCTGGTGAGGATGAGAAGCTACAGGAATTCTCACTCATTGCTGGTGAGATGCAAAATGGCATGGCCACTTTGGAAGCCAAATTTGACATCTTTTTAGAAAACTACACATGCTCTTACTTAGAAAATCTAGTGGTCACCCTCCTTGGTATTTCCCAAAAAAGAGGAAAACTTAATGTCCACACACAAACATGTAGATGGGTGTTCATGGAAGATTTATTCACAGTTGTCAGAAGCAAAGGCTGGAAGCAACCAAGATGCCCTAGTGTAAGGGGAAAAACCCGAAACCGCCGAAAAAAAAAGAACCAACAAACCAAGAAAAAAAAAGGAAGAAAAAAAAAGCCCAAGGCCAAAAAAAAAAAAAAAAAAAAACAACTGTGGAAAGGTTATGCGCTGTATGATTCCAGCTATGTGATATTCTGGAAAAACAAAGCTACACAGAGATAAAAAGAGCAGAGAGTGGTGACCTGGCACTTTATCCAGTGAATAGGTGGCACACAGGATTTTTAGGGTGTGAAAATTCTCTGACCCTATAATGGTAGATAGGAGGCATTGCACACTTATCCAAAACATGGAATGCACAACCTAAATAGTGAACCCCGATGTCGGCTACAGGCTTTGCATGATGTCTATGTAGGCTCCTCAGTTGTAACAAATGGTGTAGGATGTTGAGGGGGGCTGTGCATATGTGGGTGTATTGGGCTTGCGAGAAATCTCTATTTCTTGATTTTTCTGTGAATCTAAAACTGCTTTAAAAAGAACAGAGCTTCAACAGTGAGGGGAGGGAAATGCACTGGACTATGGTGATGGCACAGGGTGATTTGGTGATGGGAAGCACACGGGGATTGCAACTGACATGGATAAATGCACAAAATGATGTAAAAATAAACTATTATATATTAAAAACAAAAACAAAAACAAAAAACAGAGCTTCTTAGAGGCCTCCCTGGTGGCGCACAGATTAAATCTCAGCACTATAATTCTGTTGCCACTGCAACCTGAGTTGGATCCCTGGCTAGGAAGCTGACCCACATGGCACAGCAGACCTCTGCTGTTTCCCTGCTACTCCCCTGCGTTTCTCAGTAGATCTGTGTATTCTCTGGTGAATGCTGCCATGCCACCACACTCCTGGCCTAGACTCTAGTTCTTAGATGCATAAATAAATAAAAATCTTTTTTTTTTTAAATAAAAAGAATAGGTCTTTAAAAAAAAATATGGGAAAAGGGTTAACAATGACTGGGAATAGCCATCCTTAGAAAATTAACTTAGGAGCTATGTACTAGCACCTGGTAAGTAAGAATGAGACTTGGCTTAATGATGTTACACATAAATCACAACCTCACTGAGAGGGCCAAAAAGCAGAAGTGGGGTCTGAGTTCCCAGAGAAAGAAGCGGGGAGTGGGTCGCAGAAGCTTACTGGGAAAGACAAGTCAATCACAGCATGCACCAGGTTTTCAGGGGGAAAATGCACACCCTCAATGGGGTAGGGCCAGAAAGAGGGTGATTGTCACCAAAAACATACTCTTCAACCCCTCACCATTGACAACATTCTGTGGAGCTTATTACTGTTCTAAGGACATTATTTTATATATTTACTTTTTAAATTAACTTTTTTACAGCATTATTCATTTCTGTACAATATTTGATTTCTTTTTTTTTGAGATTTATTTATTTATGCATACAAGAACTGGGGTACAGGCCAGCAGTCCAGGGGTGGATGAGAGGATTCACCAGAGACAAAGTGGGAGCAGAACAGACAGATGTACTGAAATATACTGCTGAGGGGGGCAGCAGGTAGGTCAGGAGAGGTCTGCAGCACTCTGTGGGTCATCTCCCTGGCTGGGGATTGAACTGTGCTGCAGATAGCTTTATACTGCTGTGCTTTAACCCATTGACCCACCAGGGAGGGCCCCAATATTAAATTGCTATCAACAGTTTTACCACCACAGCACCCATGACCTATCACCACAGTCCCTGTGGTCTTCCCTCCCCTATGCTGACCCCTCCCTGCTATATGCTTCAGATTTTTAAGACAATTATTTCAGCAAAGTATATAATAACTGTTTAGTTCCCTACTAGTGTAAGCTTCTAATAGTTTCTGAGATCAGGAAACAGTTAAAATTCCTCTACGGCTTGGGAACTCAATTAATACCTATTAATACTTAAAGTGTGGTTGCACAGTTGTTCATCTCTCTATCTCTAGGACCAAGTGGACTGTAAATGCTCAGTAAATATTGACTGAATTAATGTCTAGCCAGCATCGGACCATTTCAGTCTCACTTGAGACTCACCCTTTTTTCATTTACCTCCTATTCTGAAAGTCCCCTGCTTTCCTCTGCACAATAAATAGATCTGTTCTATTAGTGTGTCGGAGGCATTGGTGTTAATTGCCTTTCTTACTCTAGGCCACAGTCAGGAAAATGATGTTCTCAGCCTGAAGGCTACATAGGAGCGGCCAGTGAAAGGGTGATGGTGGAAGGAGGAAGCTGAACATTCCAGGAGCTGAAGGGTGAAGGATGCTCCCAGTGACTGTAGAGAGGTGGGGGGATAGGGAGAGAGAGAGAGTGTGTAGTTGGGGTGCAGTTAAACCAGGTCCCATATAGGGTGTAGGTGGCGCATCCAGCCTGCAGATAACTGGCATTTGACCTACGTAGAGGGATTTTTTAAAATTAAAGTCTACGAATTAGAATATTTCACATAAAATTTAGATCCCTGATGTTGGGGTTCCAAGGATGGGGTTTGGTGCATGGGGTTCTTCGATTCCTCTGAGAAAGTTCTCAGCATTCATCCCCACTCATCCGCACAGGGCAAGTTTATTAAGGAAAAGAGAAAAAAGGAAAGAGAGCCCCTGCATAGACACAGCTGGGCAGTCTAAACGGACAAGATCTCCATTTGCCATAGCAAGGGGTTCTTTTGTTCTTTTACAGTGTTCTTTGGCAGGGGTGTGTGGGGGGAGGATTCAACCCTTTGTGGAATTTTATCTCTTTGGGGTCAGGGAGGTTTAGTTTTCTATAATAGATAATACTTCTGACCCTACCTCAGATTCCTGGAAAATTCCATAGCCATTTTAACAACTGGTTAAACCCAACCCCTACCTGGGCTTTTTGTCCTTGTGAGGTCTTCCATTAACATTTTTCCTAACCCAAGCTTCCATCGCTTGTTCTCTTGAAAAATAGAAAGATCTGCAAACACTGGGCCTCTCTCTTGCTTTAGGGCCAAAATTAGCTAAAGCTAACCTACACCTTCCAGCTCTGAGACTTGATGATCCCTTCTCCCGGGAGCTGAGTGGAAATCTGCAAGGATCACTAGAAGCTGCCACTCTGGCCTCACCTTAACTAGGCCTGGAGGGGTGGGGGCTGGGAGTGGGAGGGTTCCCCCACCCATCTGGGCCCCTAGGTGTTGTAGTATCACTGCCAAACAATCACCCTTGTGTTTGTTCCAAAGAGGTGCTTTTACAGCATCTCTGCACCAGTCAGCCTGCAGGGTAATTGCCCTGTTAGGAAGCCATAGAACCAGCCATCAAAGGTCTCCAGGGCTCCCCACTGAGTGCTGAGAGCATCTTCCTTCTTTTTACTAGAAGGGAAGCGGCCTGAGAAGCCAGCAGCTGCCTATAAACAGTGAGTCAGGCAGGAAGCCAGCACCTCACTGGCCCCTTGAGCATGGCTGTAGCTGGGGGGGTGGTCAGGAAGCCTGGGAGGCTTCCTCCTGGAGTCACATTCTACCTGGGGAATGTTTCAGATGCTTGCCGCGCCCTCTAACCACCTTTTGACAGAAGACCTAAAATAGATGACGTGCAGGATTATGAACATGCTCTAACTTTTTTTTTAATGAATCATGTTTATAGTTGCAAGTCATAATTCTTGTTATGCTTTAACATCATTGGTTTTACCTCTTCTCTAGATGTCACTTCTGTTATTTGATCCATGCATGCTCCAATCTCCCCTTTTCAAATGCTCAATTTCCTATTGGCTGGGGTCTGAAAGTCACATAACTGTGGCTTGTAGAAAGGCGTGTAAACAAGAATCAATAAGCCCTGAAGCATGTGATGAGAAGGCCTTTTCTTAAATGGCTGCTAACTTATCTACAGCCAGCTGGGTCCATGGTTGCTTGTAAACATTGCTTTTCTAGGTTATACCTTTTTTGAGGACATTGGAGAAAATGATTCCTGCTTAGGACAGAAGCTTAGAAAACTTCCACACAAAGCTGGTATTATTTGCTGTATCAAATGTTCTCATTTTTCACAAATGTCTGGGCATATTTACAAATGCTTTTAAAGAAAGCAGTCATACTTTGTTACCTACCAGAGGAAAAATGGAAACCAAGCCTGCTTTCTCTCACACCTACCTTTAAAAATCATATTCATAGGGTTCCTTATTATAAAAATGCTCCAGTGGGCAACACAAGCAGTTGTTGGAGCTCAGTGTAGTGGTGGTTTTTATGGAATCAGAGGTGCCTGTTTTCTTATCCTTGGGGCATTTCTGCTTTGCTCCTACATCTATAAAACCCTAAATTCCAGGGCCTCCCTGGTGGCATAGGAGTTAAAGACAGAGCATTATCAAGATATCTATCAAGATATTGCAGCCAGCCTCTGCAGCTCACGCTCTATCCCCAGCCAAGGAGGTGACACACATGGCGTGGCAGACCTCTCCTAACCTACCCGCTGCTCCCCTTAGCAGTGTATTTCAGTCAGTCTGCTTGTTCTGCTCCCCACTCTGGTGAATCCTCTTACCCCCTCCCTGCCACACACCTCTGCAGGGATCACTGGAAGCTGCCTCTCGCTGGGACCTCACCTTACTAGGGTTGGCGGCTGGGGGACCTCCGGCACACATGGGCTTCCTCTGGGCCTCTAGGTGTTATAATATCACTGCCAAACACACACTCCAGTTCTTGTATGTATAAATAAATAAATCTTTTTTCAAAAGTCACCCTTAATTTCTGTGAGATTTTGAGAAGTCCAAATTTTGATAGAGGTAGGAGTGTCAGCACTCCAAATTCTTCTTTCAGACCAGGGCAGAGCAAAGCCCTCATTGAGAGGAAGATCTCTGACACAGAACAAGGTGGAAAGGGAAGAGGCAGAGTTTACCCAAGTCTCACTTTATGAAAATGGGCTAATGTGATTACACATGAAGCAGATGGTTTTGCAGCCACAAATCAGGGTAGGAGGCGGGTGGAGGAAGGGGCCTGACACGTGGGACCCCTAAACTGAAGGTGGTGCAATATGGTGCTACCGTGTGATGGGAAAAGGCTGGATTCCGAGGGCAGGAAATAACTTGCAGGGGGGAACCTGTGTTGAGCAAGAGGCTCTTTTTATCTTACAAAGTTTCCTTCCTTCTCAGAGGAAAAAAAACTCAACCTGGGAAACACTTGAAAGCTCTTAGCAATGTTTCTTTAACAGATAGACATGAGGATGCTACACCTTTCCAGGAAGTCTGAGATGGCAGAGGTTCAGACACAGGTGATGAAGCAGGTGTAACCAGGTACAGCCCTGCTCGGTTTCTGACTCATCTTTTGACTATGTTCTTCTGGCTTCATGATGCCTTAACTTTTCCACCTCCCAAATGGGAAGAGGGAGGGGTGTGATTTGTTTGTCCGGTAAAATTCCCTGAAATCTTCTGCTGAAAGGTTCTTGGAAGGGCAAGGTAGTGTTACTGTCCCTTAGCTATTAGGCATTGGGCAGCTGTAGGCAGAGTTTGGAACAGGGTCACAATGTCATATGTTCCTTTATACTAATAAATGGGGGCATTTAAAGGTCTGGGAAACTTGTCAAAATTCTTTGATAAGAAATGCTTGCCAAAAAAACTGAGACTCAATCCTTCCGAGGACTAAATAGCATCTGTCCTTTACCCCAGAGCAGTGCTTCCCAGTGTGACCTGCTACAGTTGAGGGCCAATTCCTGGTAACCTAGGAGACAGAGCCAATCTAACTTGTACTGAAGTGGGGTGCGTGTGTGCATGTTTGTGTGTGTGTGTGTGTGCACCTGCAAAAGTGCATTCATGCCAAATCTGAATGTCTTCACAAATGTAAAAATGTAGCCTGGACAAATTGCCACTAAATTACTTCTAGGATGTTGTGCATCTGGGTGTTGTAGCATAGAGGTAGCAAGAAGGATCAACTGGGTCTTCCTGGCTAAAATGGAAGGTGCCTAGCATGAGGTGATGGCAGATTCTAGAAGGCTGGGTCAGGATATTGGGAAAGGGTCAGAGCCAAAATATTGGCCAGAGAGACTCTTGGTAATGTTAATGTTGCCCTCTAACCAATAAGAGGTGGCTGGGGTGTGACTGAGGTCACAGTTCAGGAATAAAGCCTGAAGTGGGGTGTGTGACGCTTGGCTATCACAGGACACTTTGGTAGATGTATATAGACTTAATCAGCTAACGAGGTAAAGGTGACATTGCTACTCTACTTCTACCTGGAATGCACAGTTGAGGGCTGGACAAGAACTTCTGAAGAAAAGATTGAATTCTTGGTATAAGCATAAGAAATAAATGAGAACTTGCTCTCCTTTACCTCTCTCCTCATTATTCTAGTTGACCCAAGTGACAAAGTTCATTTTTAAAGTATCCGGTGCAGAGTAGTTGTTGACCTGATATTCAATGAGTGAATGAAGAGAAATATTTTCATCTTCACAAAGAGACAGTGAAGGGCATTAATACGGTGATAGGTTAGCAAAAGGAGAGCAGTGGGAGAAGTTTCCGTAGGTAGATGCCTGGTCTTCTGCCTCTTTTATTTGGGACTGGCTCCACCTAACTGTCCCCTGATGACAACCTCTAATTCCTTGGGAAATGGATGCCAGTGCTACTTGACGGGGAATTGATGCCCCAAAAGGCCCAAGGCCAGATAGCCCAAGTCACCCCTTGCCTCCCCCAGTTAACAGAGGACACTGGCATTGCACAGAGATTACAACACAATGGTGTGCAGGAATCCCCAAACCATGGTAAAAATCCCAAAGGAACTTTCCAGACATCAGAGTGAGGAGGTCTGGACCTTGGGGAGTCGGCTGCCTGGGTTGGAATGCCAGAATCTACTACTCACAAGCTAGGTGTCACTGAGGGAGCATCTTTACCATTCCAAGTTTTAGGTTCCTCATCTAAAAATGGGTTTGATAAAGGCCTGGTAAGGACTAAAGGAGAAAAATCCAAGTCAAACCCCAGTGCATTGCTTGGAACATAGTAATATTTAGCAACTGTTACAGAGACATCCCCTGATTCCTGCCAAAATGTCCCTTCCCCACACTTCTGCAGGTGTTGGGTTGGGGTTGCATCAGTTACATTAATTCACCCACCCAGCGACTATCTTGAGGATCTGTGATTTTTTTAATTTTTTTTTTATGGTCTTGGCGGTTTTCATGGTGCCGGGTAAAGGGAGATAGGTGCCCATCTGCCCCTTGCTGAGGGGTCGGTAGCTTCACTGTTTCTGGTTGCCATGGATGGAGGTGATTCACTGGTCCTGGTCATGGAAGGCCTGGGAACCAGGGTGCTCATGAAGGAGAGGAAGGGTGAATACAGGCAGACAGGGGCCAAAACTGGAGGAATCAGCAGCCAGTCCAGCAGGTTGTTGTTGGCTCAGGACATCTGGTCACCCACGAGGAAAGTTTGAGTCCTGGTTCAGGAACAACAGGGCCTCAAAAGGCTTGAGGTGCCCGGACAGTGATTTCACAACATGTTATTTACCATGGAATCATTTTCTTTTCCTTTTTTAAGATTTATTTATTTATTCGTACAGAACTGGGGTACAGGCAGAGATGTCCCGGAGGGTGAGAGGATTCACCAGGGACAGAGTGGGGAGCAGAACAGGCAGATCAATGAAGTGCACTGCTGAGGGGAGCAGTGGGTGGGTCAGGAGAGGTCTGCCA
>NW_004567110.1:26199194-26208590 GCF_000260355.1 Condylura cristata
GTGGTTTTGACGCAGAAGGCAGCAACTGTGGAGTTCAGGGATCTCTGATTTTAAAGTCAGATGTTGGGCGCAAACTGTAGGACTTGAATATGAATAGGATGGGAATCCTTCCCAGCAACTTCCAAGCTCAGAGCAGTGATCAGAGTGTAAGATAGAAACAGAGTGTCCTCAGAAGAGATGCAGGCAGTGTGATGAATGCTCAAAACAGGAGGAACTATCACTTCAAAGTGTGGAGCAGGGTCATTTCAGCTGGACCTTGACAAATGGCAGCTTGTGGAAATGGGTGGAGGTGGGGTGAGGGAAGGGTGGTATTTAGAACAGAAGGTAATGGAGGAGAATTCAGAGTGAGGAATCGCAATTGTGCTGAGTCAGAGTGTCAAAGGAAGTAGGTTGGACAAAGTGAAAGTGAAAAAGAAAATCCACACAAATGAACGTTGTTTCAGAATTCCTTAGATACTCTTCTAGTAGTTCTCCAATGCCATGGAAGGAGGTCCCAGAGGCTCTCCCCTGCACTGGCCCCACCTGAGCCAACTTCTCTTGAGCTCTGTTCCAAGCCACTCAGACAGTAGCAGCCTCCAATGCCTTTAACCTCTTGTTTTCCTCTTCCCACCTCCTCTCTGATATCTAACTGCAAAAGCTCATGGGGGTGTGGCAAGAAAGAAAATTAGGTAGACCTGGCTGGCTGGAGCCTTATTCAGCAAGCCAGTGAGGGGAAAGCAGGAGCATAGCCACAGGCTAGTACTTCGATCTCATCCAAACGTTTTATTTTTAGCTTCCCCATTATTCAATTTATTTTTAAGAGATCGTATATATTTTTAGAGCAGTTTTTTTCATGGCAAAATGGAAGGGGCAGAGATTTCCCACTAAGCCCTTCCCCTCCCTGCCCCTTCACTCCCATGATCTGCTTCTTCTACCAGAGGATGTTACAGATGCTGAAAGTTCACAGTCAGCGTGCAAAGGGCTTTTGCTCTACATTAGAGTTCACTCTTCCTCTTGCACATTCTGTGGGTTTGGACAAGAATGTTGGCATGCATCCCCCATTATATTCTCATTGAAAATGCTGTCACTGCCCTAAGTCCTCTGCACTGTGTCTGTTCATCCATCCTCCCTCCCCAGACCTTGGCTAGTGCAAATCTTTTACTATCTCTGTATCTTTGTCTTTTCCAATTAGAAACACAATACACTAAGTAACTTTCTCTGATTGTCTTTTTCACTTAGAAATAAGCATTTAAGCTTCTTCCATGTCTTTCATAACTGGGTAGCATGGCTTTTTGGCACTGAATCATAATCCATTGTCTGGAAGTACTAAGGTGTATTGTTCCATTCACCTTTATTCAAATACATTATTATGATTGCTATTTTGAACAAACTGTTATGTCAGTTAGGAATAAGAGAAAGAAAAGTTTCTATTTTACCTTCGCTCAGTCTTTCTCCTAGTTCTTCTTTTATGTAGACTCAGGTCTCTAACCTATATTGTTTTCCTTTTTTTTTTTTTTCTAAAAAAGTCTTTATTTTACTTTTTTCCCCTAAGATTTGTTTTTATTATTTATGCATACAAGAACTGGGTTGTAGATCAGAGGTATGGAGGGTGAGAGGATTCACCAGAGCCAGAATGGATCTACTGAAGGTGGATCTACTGAAATACACTGCTGATGGGAGCAGTGGGCAAGACCAGAGAGGTCTGCTGGGCCATGGTGGCCATTTCCTGGCTGGGGGTTTGAACTTGTGCCACAGTGGCTGGCGATAGCTTGATAGTGCTGAGACTTTAACCCCCTGTGCCAGCAAGAGAAGGCCTGAAGAACTTCTTTAAATGTTTTTGGCAAAGCAGATTCTAACAACAAATTCCCTCAAGAAAGTGTTTCTCCTTTGCTTTTGAGGGATAAATTCACAGGCTACATAATTGTAGGCTGGTATTTTATTTCCTCCTCTCAGTATTTAAAAACAAAACAAAACAAAACATTTCACTCCTTTCTCTTCTGTGTGGACACATAGCTTCTGTGTGGACAAATATAAATCTTTGTTTTTTTCTAGATAATATTTCTCCCCTCCTCCTACCCCCACATCACTGGGGTATATTTTTTAAAAGATTTATTTATTTATGCATACAAGAACTGGGACACAGGCCAGAGATGCAGGGGTGGTGAGAGGGTTTACCAGAGACAGAGTTGGGAGCAGAACAGGCAGATTGACGAAGTACACTGCTGAGGGGAGCAGTGTGCCAGACACAGGAGAAGTCTGCTGTGCCATGTGGGTCCCCTCCCTGGCCGGGGATTGAACTCGTTGGGAAGAGGCTGCAGCTAGCTTCATAGTGCTGCACTTTAACCCATTGGGCCACCAGGGAGGCCCACTAGGATATTTTTTTATCTTCAATTTTCCTTCCTTTGAAAATATAGGCTACACCTAAGTGTAGTTTGGTGTGTGTGTGTGTGTGTGTGTGTGTGTGTGTGTGTGTGTGTGATTTATTCTTCATGGTTTTCTCTGATCTCTAGGCTCCATGGTTTGTTAATGTTAATTTGAAGAAATTCTCAATTATTGTTCCTATTCCTTCTTCTGTTTCTCTCTCTCTTCGTTTGGAATGCCAAATCTTTTGGAGTTGTCCCATAATTCTCAGCTATTCTGTTTTTTGGTTTTGTTTTGTTTTTGTTTTTCTTGTATTTTTTTTCTGTTTGCTGTTCAGTTTTGGAGGTTTTTATTGTGACATTGTCAAGTTGAGACACTTTTTCCTCAGTCATGTCTACTTGCCTATAAAGCCTACCTAAGACATTCTTCATTTCTTTTTAAAGTGTTTTCATTTTGTTTTGCCTGTTGATACACTATTTTAGATCTCTCACATTTCTTTTTAATTTCTTCTTAGAATTTCTATCTCTTACTTGTATTTCTCTTACGAATGGACTTACATTGCCCATCTGTTCTTGTTTGCTGACTACTTGATTCATTAGAGCCTTCAGCAAGTTACTAAGAGTTGCTTTAGGCCCTCCCTGGTGGCGCAGTGGGTTAAAGCACAGCACAAAGAAGCTAAAGCCACTTCCACATGAGTTCAATCCCTGCCCTGGAGGTGACCACATGGCGCAGCAGACCTCTCCTGACCCGCCCGCTGCTCCCCTCAGCAGTGTACTTCATCGATCTGCCTGTTCTGCACCCCACTCTGTCTCTGGTGAATCCTCTCACCCTCCGCATCTCTGGCCTGTACCCCAGTTCTGTACGAATAAATAAATAAATATTTTAAAAAATTACTTTAAAAAAAGAGTTGCTTTATATTTTTCTAGTCCGATAATTTCAATATGCCTAGCACAACTGAGTCTGGTCCTGATGCTTATTCTGTCTATTCTGTGCGTGAAGTGGGTGTGGGGTGGGTGTTGTCTCTACTCTGTCTTATAATTTTTTCCTTGATAAACAGGCAGGCTATGCTGCTGTAAATATGTGGTGGAGAGTTGTGGGGGGAAGGGAAGCACACTGTGATTAGGTCTGGATCTTTTAGTAAGACTGTGGGCTATAGATGTCACAGGTGCCTCTCAGTGCTCCCGTCTGTAGGTGGACAGGATGGCTGGAAGGAATTGGAGGAGGGATTTCCCTTCTCCTATGAGGTAGGTTAGACCAACTAAGGTTGGTTGTTTCTCTTCCCCCACATCTGAGGCACTGGTTAAATAGTTTCTCTTGAGAGAGAGAGTTTATTAAGAAATAAAAAATAGAAAGCTCTGGAGTTTTCCAAGTGATTCTTCTTCCCTTCCCCTGGAAGCCTGAGGGAAGTTTTCTTTAATGCTCACTCTGATAATCTGGTGGAGCTTTAAGACTTAAGTATCACAGAAGTGCTGGGGCACTCTGAAGACTTGGTCACCTTGGAGCTTTTGAACTCTCAGGCTTGTCCGCGTGGAACCTCTTACAACTCATAAATTGTATTTCAGAATTGAGGCACTAGCTCCCATCAAGGTTTCTGCTTTGGTATGTTGTTAGTTTCTGTATCTCCTATGTCTCCAATTGGGGAGGGGAGAGCGTGACAATGATTTGCCCTGTGACCTTACTTCTCTTATAGATCTAAAAAAGTGGTTTAGTTTTCAATTTGTCATTTGCTATTCAATTTCAGCTGCTAGTTAGTCAGCTTTTTACTTGTTGATTGGACACAGTGATGACTTCTAAGTTTCTTAAATTCCAGTTCAGAAATCAGAATTTTCACTCAATTGTTTTGAAGTATAGAAAGACAACTAAGATATGTGGAACACCTCCACGAGTTAAGTAATGTACCTGTATCATTGTGTCATTTTCTTCTTTTAACAACTGTATGAAGAAGGTGTGGATCTCTCCTCTTCTCCAGAGGACAGCTTGCCCAGGCATTCACAACTAGTACTAATTTTTCTCACTCCAAATCCCATTTACTTCCACCTACATTGTTATTCTGGGAATAAAGGAAGGACTAAAGGGCAGAAATACATGTCATGGCCATGAAACTAGCTCAGACTATAATCTTCATGGATAAAGGACTGTGTGATTAGATTCTGAAGAGACCAGTGTTGGTCAAACTCCCCGGATGGAGTTTTTGTTTGTTTGTTTTTGTTTTTAATAATATAATATAGTTTATAATATATATAATATATTTTATTTTTACATCATTTTGTGCCTTTTTCCATCTCAGTTGCAATCCCCATGGGCTTCCCATCACCAAATCACCCTGTGCCATCACCATAGAGCAGTGCACTTCCCTCCCCCCACTGTTTATGATCCCATTCCCCACTCCACCCCGTAAAATGTCTCTGGTATATAGGTGTTCATTATTATTATTCTTTTCTCCAGGATGGAGTTTTTAACCATCCTTTTGGACATCAACTTGACAGCTAATGAATTCTTGATGAATGAATCAGCGTGAATTATTTATCATTAAGGAACTCCTTCAAAGGAACTCTTAGCACAGTGCTAAGTGCTTTGCATTCTTTACATTGTGTAATCCTCTTAGCAACATAAGGGAAGTGCAATTATTTTTCCCATTTTTACTGTTGAAGAACCAGAGATTTAGCGAAAGTAAACAACTTGCTCAAGGACATATAGCTAATAACTATCAAGGCAGCATTGGGCCCAGGACTGTTAGGCTGCCTACTGCGTGATCTACAGCCAAGGTTTCCTACCTCCTGAGTGGAGAGTGGAGGGGCTGCCCCTGCAGGCCCGCCTGGTATTGACAGGTGTCCCGGTGATGAACCTTCACAACCACCACCTTACCACACACAAGGTACCACCTCCCTGGCTGCCTTCTCTCATCCCCCACAGCAGAGGAACGCTTAACAACTTTCTGAGACTCCAGCTCAGGATCTGTAGAACCAGTTAGACTAGACCATCAGGCAGAGGACAAGCCCAAGTGCTGTTGCCTAAACTGACCTGCAGTGTCCGGTAAGCCTAGTGAATAGGGGGGTCCTGAGGGCCCTGCCTGGGAACGGACAGGATTCCTGCTCTGGCTTCCCAAAAATAGCATGTGGACAGAACATAGAATTAGGTCAAATCACAAAACCTGAGCTAGCTATTATATTTACCATTAACTGTATTATCCTGGGAAAACTTCTGAATCGCACTAAGACTCAGTTTCTTCCTCTACAGCACAATAATCACCATAAGAATAACAATTTCTATCTTCGGAGAATATCCCATATCATGCTCTTTGGAATGGGAAGGGCGTGCACTTCATCAGCCAAGGATATCCCAAAGTGTTTTGTCTGGGTCTAGTTTCTGTTCCTAATGATGGGAACAATAGACAATGGAGGAACTAGAACTTCCCTGGCCACAGTCACCCCTGTAAAGGAGTGGGATTCTCAGCCTATCTGAGGCCATGCATCTCTAGGGACCTAAGAGCATTCAGTGTCTCCTTTCTCTGCCTAGATGATCACAGATATGCTCCTCTCCTCCCTGTAGTGCACAATTGTCCCTTTCCAGTGAGTTGAGATCTTTTCTTCCTGCAGGACCATGCTAATCATGGCAAGACTGTCTATTTCCCTGACTCCATTCTTCAACCAAGGTGAACCAGGGATGTGTGTGCTGGAAGGTGTGTGGACAGTAGACATTGGTTATATTGGTTATCCCCCTCACTTACATTCTTCAGAGTTATAGAAACATAACTTATCACCCACATTAGTTCGCTGTTCTTTCTTTGCAAACAGTTGCTTCGACTTTACAGTCACTCAAGGCTTTGGGGGAATGTTATTACTGCTCTTACCTGAGAAGTGTATTGTAAGACTAATGGCTCACTATAGAGATAGTGCTGTATATAATTTAGGGCTCCCCACGGTAAACCACTCAAGACTTTGAGAAAGAATTTCCCTGTTTCTTCTTGTTAAGAGGCAATATCCATCAGAATATTCCCTTGACATTGAAAGGTAGTTCTGGAAATAAACATTGTATTGGATCCCTGGGTAGTAATAAAGGCTCCTTTGGGGATCTTAGTCCAAAGACAATTGCCAAACATCCCAATGGAAAGTCGATATTTATAAGTTAATATAGGTATGTATGGCTGTGTTATATATTTAAACTATGGCAGCAACAGTTGCAACAGGATTCTTTATGTTCTCCCTCTGCCAGATTTCAGTAATGGAATCTCCCATGTCATTTCAAAGCAAAACATTTATTTATAAAAGCAAAGTCTCTTCATTAGTTACATATAGGTACTTCTTTATATGACTTCTACATTTAGATTACAATAATCCTATGACTAGGAATTTGAAGGTGGTTGATAGAACAGCATATGAATATCCAAATTCAGAAATCATTTGTCTCTCTCATTCAAACAAAAAAATTTGCATTTATTGCTAGCATTAATGTTATCATTTAGTTATTAATACTTGGTGTGGTGGTAGTCACTGGTTAGAAGAGAACATCTTATTAACCAATACCTCCTCTGGAGAATTGTCTAGGAATACTACTTTTGCACATTTTTTACTTGTTTTATTTATTTATTTATTTATTTTGCTTATTTATTATATTTTTAATTTTTTTATATCATTCTTCATTTTGTGCATTTTCCATCTCAGTACTTTTGCATCTTTAAGATTGTTCTTCTAGAACTTCCTCTCAAGATTCACCAGCAGCAAGGAATTTGCAACTAGGAGTTATTTGAGAGATCATATTGGTTCCTACTTTCATATATGACTGAGCTAGAACTATATTAGCACTAAATTCAAAAAAACAATTCAAGAAGAATAGGCTGGGTTTATTCTTGTTCATTAACCAAAGTGCACTGAGCGCCTACCATGCTCAGGCACATTAAGGATACTTGGTGAGATGTGGCACCTGCCTTCAAGTAGATGACTTTCCATACCACAGTGTTTCACCACTGATAATGGAGGCATTAATATGCCCATTTTACAGATGAGAAAGATGAGTTTAGAGAGAGTAAGAGACAGATGGCATGGAAATGCCAGAAAAGCAGGAATGCCACAGGAGTCTATGATATTGTAGACATTTTTCTTATTATATAACAAGTTACTATGAAAGGTTTATTTATTGTTTCACAGTTTCTGTAGGGAAAGTTAGATTACAGTTTAGCTGAGTTTTCTGCCCATGGTCTTGAAAGGCTGAAATCAAAGTATCAGCCAGCTGTTGGTAGAACTCAGTACATTATGGTTGCTGGACTATGGATCATATGGAGCCCCTGTGAAGTGTCCCAACAGCCAGGTCTAAGAGGAGGTGGTTCTGTTCTTAGCTCTGCAGCTCGACAGGAGTGGACACCATTATGGTGTCCAACTCCTGGGTGAGCAATCAAGACATAGCAGTGGATAATCACAAAGGGATGGTGTGTAGAGCAAGAAATAGGTAAAATGAGAATTGAGCCACAATTCACCACATCTGCAGCATCAAGAACAGAGAACATGAGTCGGAATGAAGGCAAGGGAAGAGACCTTGAGGGAAATACGTATTTACCTGGGAATATAAAGAGGAAATGAAGGACTGCTTCATTTCCAGAATACATCTTACCCATGGACATCCTCATTGGCACTTACTGGCTGGAGTCATAAAAATATAGGGGGAGGAGAAGACTGACCACATTATGTGTCATTTAAACAAACAAAGCTCTAAGTAAATTAGCTGGTAGAACAGATTGTTGTAAATTTCTTTGTTGGGTTAGGAAACACTTGTTTTCACTGGTCTATTCTTTTTAAGGGAAAAAAAATCTTTGATTTAAAATATGTTATTCTTCTTTGATCTCTGTAATTAAGAGATTTGACCCAAGAACTCATCAGCACTTAATGAAAGTCAGTGCCATTCCTGTTACATTCCATGGTTTGTTTTCTTAAAACTTGAGGAACAAAAGAGTATACTTCATAAGATGGTCAGGGTAAACAGAATTTCACAAGAATGACGACTGTGGAAAAAAAAATGTAAATGGAGAGAGATCCATTTTCCACTCAGTTTTCCTTTGCCTGTACTCAGATTCCACCAAAAGTCCTGTGCAAATCCAGCCATGTCTCTGCCCACCAAAGTTTGGGTATTTTCCCAAATTGCCTTGAAAAGGACAATATACTTAATTGAGTGAAAAAAATCAAGACAAAGTCAATCAAAGGAGAGTCACTTTACCATTGTGTCAGACATATAATCCAGAGCTGGGGGCCATTCAGATAATTTAGCTGAGGCGTGGCCCAACTGAAATGCAGAGTTGAAGGCTGAAAAGTAAATCTGTTTTTCTCCTCTGCTGCTTGCAATCTTGCTGAATAGTTGGTCAGGTATCCACATTCTTGGTGACTTGGAGGAGGCATGAGGCTTTGACAAAGCAGCAATAAGACACACATACACACACTCAAATAACGTATACACATCTACCTTGTCCATGAACACACCTGTGCCCATGTACCTCCCTCATTTCTGTTCCTACAATCCCCCCAAACAGGTTATTTTACTTCATTTGGAAAGACAAACTTACATTCCAGAATGAAGCTGAGGGTGTGTGGGTAAAATGATCTTACTTCTCTGCTGTCCAAATGGCAGGTGGCTATCGTGACTCAGTTCCCATACTGAAATCAGTGGCTGACAGAGGGCTTGGGGAGAACCTTCACAGTGCAGGCAATGACATGGGAAAGAGACAAGGCTAAGAAGGAGGAAGAGGCCAGAAGGAAGAGCAGTGGCAGTGAAAGCCAACAACGGGAGCCAGCAGCTCAGGTCTGGGCACGGAAATCAGGGGCTGTTTCCCATTTACCAAACCAGGAGGGGAGCAGGAGGCGACAGCACAGATGTGGAAAGAATAGAAAAGGACACCACGTGTTCTTAGAGACTAGGGAAGCCACACACCCAAAGCTTCTCCTCCTCAGCATGACTGCAGTTTTGTTTTATTTTGTTAAGCTTTGGAACAGGTGTTCAGATAAGATCACTTGTTTTATCCATTTATAAGGAAATCTATTAAAAGTCTACTTTTATTTTTTATATTTATTTATA